>NW_009925100.1:74221-77321 GCF_000696875.1 Nestor notabilis
AAAACCCCTCCTAAGTCCCTCTTTCCCAATTGGTAACTCTGGAGCCTCTTCAGGATCAAAACCATCCTAGCACAGCCTGCTTCAGAGCACAGACAGGTTTCTTTCAAGATCATACTGTATCCCTGTGTTCAGGCAGATGGTGACAGACTGTTTAGTGACTAGCTAAGAAGTCACTGTTAGAAAGTCGCTGGCTTTTAAATTCCTCATAATAGGATTTGTTTGCAACAGACTTTTTGGTTGACTTGAAGTAACCTTCCTATTTAGAAGGAAAAGCAGCATCCAGCTTAACTGACTGCAAGGGAGGGAAATCAAGTCTGTCTTACGAAGCTGTACAGGATTTGTTGGCACTTCAGTACATGGCTGGTTGTGCCAACCACTGAACAGGAAGAAGATTTCACTGCCACCAAGAACATCAATTTCCTGCAACTAGGTCTCACTGCTTCAGTCTGTCCCTTGGTGGAAGGATGAGGGTAGATAACAGATTGTTCTTGATCTCTCAGTTCCGAGGAAAGCAGGAGCAGACATACAAGAATGTCATATGAGTTCTCCCAGTGGTATGCACCAAACCAGACACCCTGGTCTCCAGTAGCATGCTCATATCCTGCAGACAACTAGCTTCGCACTTGTCCCATGTGTAAGACAAGGCTGCACCTCAGTCACACCCATCACTACATATATACATCATATTTCTATGACCAGTTCCTCCAAGAAGGCACCGTGCCACGCACAAGACTGAGTCTCCTCAGTCTCCTATCATATTCAGTTGCCCAACAAGAATTCTCAATCTTCCCACTATACATCCTTCTAGCTTGATACTACTTCACCTAAACCAGGACCCCCTGGAAGAACTTCCGTATCAATGCAACAGACCAACTAACTTTAGCCCAGGAGCTTCTAAATCATTACCTGTGACAGCAGAGCAGCACAGAGTTGAAGGGGAATCTATGAACAAACCCTTCCCTACTTCTTTTCGAGGTTGCACTGTTTAGTAGTCCCCGGGGAAACACAGTTAACAGGGGACAGCCAGCATGTGTTTGGGAACTAGTACGCTGAAGCTAGGCTTTCTCAGTCAGTGGCGTGCTTGGCCATCTCCTGTAGCACACATCCTCTCTCTGCTAAGGACAACTTCACTCATGCCCCCCAGCAATTACTTATTGAAACAGTGGCAGCTGTAGCAGTTACTCACATGTAGTAACTCAAGTAAAGAATTTCTGCTGCTCAGAGCAGTGTAGTAACTGGAAGTGAGTCAACACCTTGCCATCAACCAAGCCATTCTGCAGTGGCCACCAGCAGAGCAGTCCAGTGGCTGCAGCTTGGTAACCCTCGCCCTCAGACACTTACTCACTTTTATTCCACAGGCATTACGCAGCTTGGTCTACCTTGTAGCAGCAGCTTAAATTTGCTAAGTCACATCACATGCCTGTTTCTCCAGCACTATAATGCTATACCACACTACCCGCTAGTACATGTACAAGCCTCCTTCCACAGAGCATGAAGATGCACAGCCCAGCTGAGGTCATCTCACTGGTACTCCCTGCCAACACCAGTTAAACCTTTCTCCTCTTGTCAACACAAGCCCTCCATGACTTCACACTGTCAGTACATGTATCCTACAGCCCAAAACTAGGAACATAACTTGTACTGGCTTATCTGGTAGCCTCCCAGCTGCCAATTCCAGTGCATTCAGTGGCACCAGCCAGAGAATTCAACTGAGACACAACCCTCAGGCAGCCACAGAGCATACTCCCTTCCACATCTTATATTCTTCAAAGACAGTGTTTCTTTAACTTGGAAGATGCACTGTCAGCATGGTCTGCACTCACTCAAAGCCTGGCTTACAGCGTCCTCACTAGCTACAGATTCTTAACTCCAGGAGCATCAGGAATTCTTCATCAGCCTCACAAGACAGACTTGACAAGACTGCCCCTGCAGATTCCATTCACTCTCTCTGAGGAAAAGTGTAGGTGGCCAGGGAAAAAAGGTAAAGACATGGGAGAGCAACAAGCAGAGCACATTTGCCACATCCAGGATCTAGCAATCCTGAAGCGACTCCACACAAACACAGCACATAGCAGTTAAGCAGTTCCCAGAACACAAACCCTTATCTCCAAAATCTCCAACACGGGTTTACAAACAAACTCCAACCACACTGTAGTGCACTTCAGCAACCTCTAAAGCAGAGCAGAGAGGCTGCAAAAGCCTGCTGCTGATGCACTGCAACAATATGATGCCCCCGAGGGATATACTGCTGAAGTTCATCCTTGTCTTCAAGGGGGGAGAAGTCTAAATTGCTGCTTTCTGCATCCATCATCACAATTACTGTGAGCCATGACAGGGCCAGGGACTAACCTCCAGAGAGGAGGCTGATGCAGTACCCACTGGTTGGTCAGAAGATGCTCCTCCACCAGCCCATTCAATGCTTCTCAGCATCACCATTCACTTTGCAGACAGTAGCACAGCTCCATCACACTCCCAGTAGTTCCCTTATCAACTTGCTACAGAAATATCCATCCTCAAGGGCTGGGATAACCACTTTAACCCCATCCATTCTACAGCCAAACCTCTTACTGCAAGCCACTATAAGCTCCACATCGGCTGGTCCTCGTAATGCAGCAGTCAACTTGCACCCAGCAAGGCTAAGCTGCCTCTACTACTGTGCTTTGCAACACGGAATCTGGTGTCGAAATCAGACATGAAAGGGGTGGGAAAAGCAAAGATTGCTTCTGGAACAAAAGGTTCATAAAGCCATCCTGCATCACTATCAGGGGAAAAAAAAGAAGCTGATCTTTCTCCAAGGTAGCAACTCCTATTTTACAATCACTTCGTAAACTTCCTTATCTTGAGCAATGGCTCAGACAATTCATAGGTTTCTAATCAGGCAAGGCCACCACCAGTCATCGGCCACACTGAGTGCCCAGGCAGGGAATACAGAGAACAAACGGCAGATTTCAGCACACTGTTACTCTCCCCTCATAACCACAGTCTAGAAACTCCAGATACAGGCTTATATAAGCTCCCGTTGTATTTAGAATAGCTTTAGGTAGTAAAAACCCAGACATATTAATCAGGCCTTGTAAGGTGTGCTCCAGAGACCACCACT
>NW_009925101.1:0-206 GCF_000696875.1 Nestor notabilis
ATTGATGTCTCTCCAATTTGGAGACAAGGATATCATACAGGACAGTGTCAAACGCTTTGCACAAGTCCAGGTAGATGACATCAACTGCTCTGCCGCTGTCCATCAGTCCCGTAGCCCCATCATAAAAGGCCACCAAATTGGTCAGGCAGTATTTCCCCTTAGTGAAACCATGCTGGCTGTCACCAACCACCTCACTGTTTTTCATG
>NW_009925101.1:1305-8661 GCF_000696875.1 Nestor notabilis
GGATGGTTGAAGTCCCCCATGAGGACAAGGGCCTGTGAACGTGAGGCTGCTCCTATCTGTCTGTAGAGCGCTTCATCCACAGAGTCCTCCTGGTTAGGTGGCCTGTAACAGATCCCCACAGTAAGGTCCCCCATTGTTGTTCTCCCTTTGACCCTGACCCGCAAGCTCTCAGTTGACTCGTCACCCATCCCCAGACAGAGTTCCACACTCTCCAGCCTGTCACTGACATAAATAGCAACTCCCCCTCCCCGTCTGTCAGGCCCATCTTTTCTAAAGAGCCTGTAACCTTCTATTCCAACACTCCAGTCATATGAGCCATCCCACCATGTTTCTGTGATACCAATGACATCGTATCCCTGTAGCCTTGCACACATCTCCAGTTCCTCTTGTTTATTTCCCATACTACAGGCGTTTGTATAAAGACATCTGAGCCAAGCTCCAAATGAGGCCAACTCAATGGTTGGAGCAGCTGAAATATCTCTGCATCGCTCCAAGCATTTATTACAGGTGCTGGCAATGGACCGGGAGTGTTGGGATGGATCGATGCCCCCCTCCCCCAACACATCTAGTTTAAAGCTTTCTTGACCCGCCTGGCAAGTGTCCTACCAAAACAGCTCTTCCTCTTCCTTCTTAGACCAACTCCATCGACCTCCAGTAGATCTGACCTCCCAAATTGAGTCCCATGTTCTAAATACCCAAACCCCTGACTACGGCACCACTGTTCTGTTTATTAACCTGCCAAATGTACCTAGCTTTAAGGTCCTCCCCTTTATCCTGGAGAATCGATGAAAAAACTACCTGAGCTCCAGAGCCCCTAACCACCTCTCCCAGTGCTCCGTAGTCCTTTTTCATGTTCTCCAGTAACATGTATCTGCTCTGTGTTCAAAGAGCCCTTCTGCATCACTGAACTCTTTGTAGACTGGAGTCCTAATTTTAAATCATTAATCTTCTTTTATTCCTTGCTTTTTTTTGCAGATTGCAGAAATACAAGTAGATGTAAAGCAAGGGAAAATATAACATGTCAAAAGTGAAAAATCATGTTAAATAAGTCTACATATACAATATAAAGTGAAATTAAAACAAAAAGTGGATATCCCAAGAAATCTATTGTTGAAAACAGCTACTGAAGTTTTTCTAAAGGCAAATCATGCCACACAAGTCTAATTAAATTCTATAAAGGCGATCACACATTTCTTGTTTAGCTAATAACCTGCTTGGACTTGGAGAAAGTTTTCTGCCAAAGCTTTTGAGAAAACTAGGAAAATACTAAAATAAGAAAGTCTTTGCATAAATAAGTAATTAGTTAAAATAAAAGAAAGAGAAGATAGGAGTCAGGTCAGGTCAGGCTTTGCCTTGGAAGAATATTATTACTGGAGTTCCATGGGAATGTGCACTGATGTCCTTGCTACTCAGTGAGGTCCCAAACAATCTATAAAAAAAAGACTGGACAATAAGATGACAAAGTTTGATGATGATACTACGTCACAGTAGTAAAAGTAACAGCTAACTGTGAAGAGCAGAAAACAACCACAGGACTGAGTGACCAGACAATTAAACAGCAGATGAAATGTAATATAGAAAAAGGTAAAGTAATACACATGGAAAAAATAATTTCTAACTTTACACATAAATTGAGATTTCTGAACTTAGCGTTACCACTCAGGAAACTGAGGAGTTCAGACTCCATGGAAACATAACTTCACTGTTCAGCAACGGTTAAAAAAAAAAAAAAAAAAAAGAAAAAAGCAGATGTCTGACATTTTTAGAAAAGGAATAGGAAATGAAACTGAGTACACCATGGTACTACTGTATTAATAAGTGTTTAGGCACACCTTGAAACACTGCATGTTGCTCTGGTCAATCCTCATTTCAAAAAGAACAGAGAGGTTCAGAGGTTGTTGACAAGGGTGACTAAATGTATGAAAAGTCTTTGCAAAGAGTTGCTAAATAAAATAATAATAATCATATCCAGAAGCAGCATGAAGAGATAGATTAGACTGATCCAAGAATCACTCAAGCTTGGGAGGAACCTCTGGTTTTGTCTATTCCAGCCTCCTGTTCAGAGGTCAAAACTGAGTTTACAGTAACATGCTTAGAGCTTTTAACAGTTAGGTCTTGTTGAGTCATGCTTCAAAGATGGAGACTGAACTGCCTCTCTGTGCAACTTGTCCATGTTAAATGGTCTTCAATATGAAATGTTTTCTTCATACCCAGTAAAAACCTCCACTCTTTCCACTTGAACTGCCTCATCTTTATCAATACCTTCAGTCTCCAAAGTAACTTTAAAAATTACATGGACTAGACCTCAAATAAGATGCAGGACTAAGGTTCAAAACAGACAAAGGAATAAGAGTCTCCACACAGCTGGCTGAATTGTGGAAATCTTGCTGACTTGCAGATTATGGAATTTTATGTGTATTCAAGGAAAGACTTGACATATTCATTCACAGAAGACTAAATCATTGAAGCTTATTAAGAAATGCTTAGGAGACATGACATTTGGTTAAATGAACTCTTGTTCTCACCTGACACAGCTATTCTTACATTAATGTTTTTTCAACAGTTTCTGGTTAACACATACTGTTATTGATGGGAACTAGAGGTTCCAATTTTTGAGGTCAGTTTTTCTCCTTTTTAATTCTATGTAATGATAGCCCATCTCTCTACCCAGAGCTGTTTACATAATGTGTATCAGGCACAGTTCTTCACAGATTTAATCATGATTCTGCAGTCTACTTCTGATAAATCCAGCTATGCTGGCCATAGTCCCAAAGCATCAGCTGTGCAGGTAAGTGATGATTTATCAAAATACTATCAAGGCTCATAAGGCAATACAAATAATGGTTCTGATGGGCAAGAAACCTCCTTCCTGAGTGCTAGCCCCCATGTTGTTGTGAAAGCTGAATTTAGTACTCTTAAAACACTAGGGATTAATACTACTTGCTACATTCAGTGCTCCTAAAATCACAAAGTACCTCCACCAGTGCGCTTCCTGACAATATGCAGCAGTGCATCACTCATTTGGTACTAAACTTCTCCTGAGCATATTTTGCTGACTATTAAAAATGGTTGCAAATATTCTGTCTCATACTTTGCATCATCTGACTCCAGTCTAGATATGAGTCTGAACTCCTGTATATAAGACATGAATTGGAAGGGAGAGGATATAAAGATAAATCAGAAGAGAACAAAAACCCAAAATTGAAGACCAGAAATCTCCATCTCAGAGAAATTATGATGTTTGTATGACTTGCTAACAAGAAACAAACCTTCAAGTTAAGAGCCGCAAATGTAAATATCTTAATACCAAAATTCAAGAGCCAAACTATGAATGTACCATAACTCTATTATAACCAACATGTCTGTTTTTATGAAGAATTCCATTAATACTATTATTTTATTTTAGATAATATATGCAGAAGACTTAATCAAATGTGAAAAACGAAGGAAGAAAATAGTACAGACACAAGGAAGGGAAATCTGGAGGAACATTTTTAGCAGAGGAGAAACCCGAGGGTCCATGTATGACATGTAATTCCGAGAGTGTTATGTTTATTAAATTACCCATTGACATTTTGAATTTTAGGAGCATACAAGGCTACCTGAATTAATGTCAAATTAAAATGTGATAATCCTCCCAATAATGTTTTATTTTTATCAACTGAAAACAGTTTTAAAAGTTGCTGGCCTAAGATTTAGCTCAAAGAATGGAATATACTGAACTTGTGTGGAAAAGGAATTGTCAAAGATAACGAGGAAAGAAAGGAATAAAATTACTCAGGCCAGAGCCAAAAGCTATAGAGTGTCAGCATAACCTGTTTGGATTTTTTGTTTGGTTGGTGTGTTTGAGGTGGGGGCTTATTTTTATTTTTATCCTGAGTGGTGGAAAAAAGTGGAGTAATTCAGAAACATGAGAAATCTGTCACAGGTAAAAGCACACTTGAAAATAAATCTTTCTCTGCAGAGAAAGATTTTATTACGTTCCCCTGTTTTCACTTGATTGAAAGGTATGTCAAAAATTTATCTTCTGAAATATGGAAGAACCATATCTTCTAATTTTACCAAAAATGTTGTTCAAACTACCTTGGAATACTAGAGACAATACAGTCTCAGAGCTCCACAAAATCTTCCATTGCATTAGTCATTGCATCATTTGAAGCCAAACACTACTGAAAGGAGTTGCCGTGTAAAACAAAACACAAATCCCAGCAAAGGATGTAAATCATGTACTAGAATTCAAGTCCAGATTTCCAAAGGTGGATCACTAAATTTCCTTATAAGCAGAGCTGAATATCCTAAAAAACAAAGCATGTACATGCATGTTTACTCCCCTCATAAACTGTATCTTTAGTTTAAATTTATCAGATTAATAAGATTAATATTTTTCTATTTTTTTTAGAATGAAGACACAATCTCACATTGTTTTTCTAGTTTCAAGATATTCCCTCCCTAAATGGCTAAAGGGCTGATAGTATTAGAAGAGCTGGACAGAAAGATATAAAACAAAACATACTTAGCCAATACAATTTTTTCAACAACATATAAAATTTGCTGGAAAAATTAAGTGTTCAAGTAAACAGTAATATAATCCAATACCTTAACATCATGTATTTTGCTCTTCTTCCTCCTCTCAGTAACTTCCTAACCACTGAAAAATGAATCCAAATGTGCAAAGAATCAATATCAGAAAGTAGACAGGAAAGAGAACAGAGTTTTCTAACATAGAAGTGAGGAACAGCTCATGGATATTCATTGTCTGAACTCAGGAATGTGACTTAAGTCAGAAACCTAGATTCCCTACCTATTCAGAAGAGAAAAAGGCCCAATCCCATTTTAGATACTCTGAATTGCCCTGGAGACTGCCTAGTCAGGAAGAAAAACTAACTCCCAGTCTGGCACCTGAACAGAGTGCTCTGGTACGACTGTTAATAACCCTCTTCACATCCCAAAAGTGGCTGTATCCCAAGCAACTCTGTTTACGTGTCTGGAAGTTCTGCCTTCATTACTTCTTTATCTGTTCATGGGAGCCATAAACAACATTCCATCATTTAGATAAATTATTTCAGCATAGATAGCAGCCAGCTTGTCAGGATGTCAAATGAAACCATATTAAGAAACCTATGAACTGCATATTCTTTGTGTCTGGAAGGCCTAACTGTGAACCCAGTAACAGAGCTACGAACTAGAAAAGATTTCTCAATTTTATCTTACTGTTAAGGATTTATTGATCTTGCTCCTTGATCAAATTAAGCCAACTACTACCACGACAGCCATATAATTCCTTTTACAAAGTAATAAAAATCAGTTGTTCCAGCTCACCTAGTTGGAAGTCAGCTCTGAAACCTCAATTCCCTGACAGTCATCTTATATTCAGCCTAAATGTCTTGCTGGCCGCTCCATTCTTCTTATTTTTATACAAATACTTCTTTCAGTTTAAGCAAAATCTTAGTCCTTTCTGGTTCCCAGACTTTATTTCTCCATTGCTATCACTTCTAACCTCCTCTTTTAAGAAGATTCAGCAGTATGACATCATATTAGTGGTTAACATCATACTTTTCCCAGTATGGATAAACTTTTTACAAACTTAAGTAATTAAAAATGTATACTACATTCCAGCTGAGTGGCTTTCCATTATACAAGGCAAAAGTACTTATTTCACTAGTGGAAAAAGTTTGCTTTATGCATTCTAGAATCCCATTTTTCTTTTTCAAAGCAACCACACATTGTTAACTGTAAGTCAAACTATGACCTACTAAGAGACTGAAGTCTGTATTGTCTTCTGTACTTTGCAGTTGATAAGCCTTCAACTTATGGCAGAAATACTTGTTATAAAATCCCCTATGTGCATGACTTTTTATTTCAACTTATTAAATTTCTTCCTATTCCAGCTGGTCCACAAGGCCACTAACATCTTCACAAGAGATAATCACAGTCTCATTTATTGATGACGCCTCATGACTTGAGACAACTAAAGTTAACCAAACCACAAAGGAAATTTTTTTGTAATCCCCAACCAACCTTACAGATAGATAGATACTCCAGTAGAATTTGCTGGCTGTCCTTTGGATAATTCTTTGTCCAACTTGTAATTCTTAAACTGATCATTGCCTTATCCACACTGACTAATGCACACATATGGTGTTTAACTAGATTAAATCTCTAGCATTTTCTCATCTAGAAAATGAATTAAGAAAGAAAAATAGCAGCTTAGAGCACTCTATTGGAAAGGATTGGTGCATTTTAGTATTCTTTTCTTTTTAAATCATTTTTTTCTCTTTAAAATAATGTTCCGTGAATTGTCAGACACCATACTGCCCCCACCATAAATCACAGGAAGCCAGCAATAACTTTTTTAAAATGAGCAACAATTCCTAAGGGATGAACTTTCAGGCACAAAAAAGCAAAACAGTATTTAGAACAAAATGTACATATTAGGCAGATCTATTTGGCAGACATGACAAGGAAGTAGAATATGATAGGAAAGTACGGGTATGACTCTGCCTTTTCAGAACACTTCAACATTTTTTAATTTATTCTGTAGGAATTTTATTCCAAAAGAATGTTTTCATTCACTATTTAAATTATAGTTTTATGGGGGTTTTTTTCTACTCAAAGGTGTCCTTCATAATTTAAAATTTTCTGATTCAGCTGAAACCTTAAACTTTTCTAGCAATAAAAACATTAATAAGAGCACATATTCCCAATGCAGACATTATATGAGCTATACACAATGTTCAGATGCAACTTACTTAAAAAATGTGCATGTACATCTTTTCACTGTTTTTCATAAGGATGCCAGTACATAATAGCACTCTATAGTAGCATGCTACTACTATGTACTTCCCTATTTCAGCATGTTTAGATACAAGGTTAACTTGAAAATTCCTAGGCTTATCTCAAACCCAAGAATTTGTAATTACAGCTCCTTAGGAATTCAATTCACCTCAAATTAGTAATATATGCATTCCACATGAACTCTGTTTCAATACTACTTTGTAGTAAGTTTTATGTTATCTGTATATTTTGACAATTGCGCATCTCTACAACAACCAACTTCTACTCTGATATGAATAGACTGTAGTTGGAATATAATTTGCTTTCAAGTTACAGAGTAAACTTACCAACAACAATATGCACAGTAAAGATATAGGCTGGCTGGAGAATGTATTCAGGGTAGCCCTGCGGAGAAGGACTTGAGTGTTGTTCGTTTACAAGTTCAACCTGAGCCAGCAGTGCACACTCACAGCACAGAAAGCCAACCATGTGCTGGGCTGCGTCAAAAGGGATGTGACCAGCAGGTTGAGGGAGGGGGTTCTCCCTCAGTGTTCTGCTCTAGTGAGCGCCCACCTGGAGTGC
>NW_009925101.1:8869-9483 GCF_000696875.1 Nestor notabilis
GGGTCGAGGGAGTGGATCCTGCCCCTCTGCTCTGCTCTTGTGAGACCCCACCTGCAGTCCTGTGTTCAGCTCTGGGGCCCACAACACAAGAGGGACATGGACCTGTTGAAGTGAGTCCAGAGAAGGCCACAGAGATGCTCAGAGGGCTGGAGCAGCTCTCCTGTGAAGACAGAGTGACAGAGCTGGGCTTGTTTAGCCTGGAGAAGAGAAGGCTCAGGGGAGACCTTAGAGCAGCCTAAAGGTGCCTAAAGGGGGCCTACAAGAAATCTGGAGAGGGACTTTTTACAAAAGCATGTAAGGTTAGGACAAAGAGGAATGGTTTTAAACTGAAAGAGGGTAGGTTTAGATTAGACATTAGGAAGAAAATGTTTACTGTGAGGGTGGTGAGACACTGGAACAGGATACCCAGAGAATCCATGGATGCCCCATCCCTGGAAGTGTTCAAGGCCAGGTTGAGTGGGGTTTTGAGCAACCTGGTCTAGTGGAAGGTGTCCCTGCCCATGACAGGGGGGTTGGAACTGGATCATCTTTATGGTTCTTTCAAACACTAATCATTCTATGATTCTGCATTATACATATGTATTTTTTTTGGTTTTGTCACTCACTGGCATTCC
>NW_009925101.1:9506-56163 GCF_000696875.1 Nestor notabilis
CATTCCTGATCCCTTATAATTTCTTGACTGTGCTTTGGAGAAGGCAGTCCAAGAGACCAGATTGTATTACCTCACGATATTATATTACCTTACAAGAGGTCAGGTTTTAAGCCAAGACTTTCTCAGATTTTGTATGGACAAAAAGGCCTCAGCTATCAGAAAGCTGTAAGTGAAACATTTAACAGAATGACACCAGGCAGCCTAAGCCTTATACTGCATTAAAGAATAATACACAGTTTTAATTGGAGTATGGCCACTTCTGCAATGTGATCTTTTAGTTGAAAGATATGTCTGTGGAGTTTTAAATCCAACATGTAAGCCACATTAATAGATTTCCTAGGGAAGCCTTCTTTAGACCTATACAGATTCATATTCGTAAGGCAAAAGAGTAAGACATAAGAGTTAACTAAAGCATATTTATATTAAACTGTCCATATTTATATTAAACTGTCTCATACTGTTATTTCTATAATAAAAATATTATAGAAAATTATATAACCAACTGCAGCTTATGCAGTGCATGTATCAGGCTTAAATCCATGCTTTTTGATGAGTGATTTAACATCAGAGAATAAATTGTCAGAATCAAACTATAATCAATCTTGTCTCATTAGTAAGCTTTTGCAAACCACATGAGGTTTAAAAGTTACAGACTGTCCATTTCTTGTACAAGAAATAACATTCTTACGCTTTTCAGTCCAGCAGTGAAAGTGGAGAGATTGGTAGTACCATCTATTCAGCCTAGAACAGGCATCCAACAATTGCTGCAATATCTCACAGACAATTGTATCGCCCAACTGATGAAAATTATTTTCTATAATTTTTAAGACTTCTACAAACAAGTATATATAGGAGTTTTTAATTTAATGTCTTATTTTCTAAAAGTAGTTTACCATTTCACATTTATTTTATACATCTGAGTCTTAATGAAGAGGAAAGCTGAAATGTGGTTTCACCACGTCACAGTGAAAATAGGAATGTTTTCTCTACTCCCAGTGTTCACATTAAAAAAATAATAAAACAAATAAAATGAAAACACAGCTAAATGTCAACAGTTTTCATTTGCATGACAGTTGAAGTGGCCTCCTGTGTCAGTATAAGAATTGGATTATTTTCAGACTGTGTTATCTGTCAGCTTTAATAAAAGCTGGTCAAGCAGGGAGAATTGCAGCATGTGCTGAGTTTGACAATGACGTATCAGCAATTTATCCTAAGACCTGCAAGAGTGCATGACATAAAACCAAAATTCCAAATAACTTCTACAATAGATTCCTGCAAATATCTAAAAAAAAAATAAAAATCTAAAAATCACTCTGAAGAAGACAAAATTGGGGGTTATACTGTTGTCATTATCATCCTAGATTATTCTTGTTTTTAAAAAAGAAAAATAAAATGCGACCTGAATTATGGGAACATAAACGACCATTTTGTACATGTTTAAATTCAGTATTCTATTGTTTCAAAATACCAGAGTTTACTCTCAGCTAAACGTCCACAAGGCATTTCCTTTCAAGAAGTATCAAACTGATTGATATAATTTGTCTTACCCTAAAATGATCTCTATAAAGAATGGTGTTACAATGCCAAAAGACAAGCCTCTTCATTTAAGTTGTGGGATCACTTCAAATCCTAGACATTCCGCTCACTGCTTTCCATTCTATTATGCTACAAATCCCACTGGTCACACACAGATCTTTGAACACAGAAGTATTACATTTAAAAAATGTAAGCGTCTGTGCTTGCTGTCTTGAAATTGCAACAGCAAAAAAAAAAAAAAAAAAGACTGTGACCATAGCCACATGCGCAGAGGTGCCTGCTGTTAAACTTTAACAGATTCTGCACCCCTCGTGTCTACTTACAAAGTTTTCTGCAGCAATTAAAACACAGATCCAGTGCTTGAGCTCTGAGTCTCCTTCAGTATAGAATGAGCAGAGAGGAACACATTTCTGGTGCTACAGGGAGTGCTGTATAGGCATAAGAAGTGGATACAACTCAACTTGTGGGCAGGAATATCTCTTAATCATGCTGTGTTCACCTGAGAATCAGGCAATTAGAGAATCATAGAATGGTTTTGCTTGGAAAGTACCCTGAAGATTACTTAGTTCCAACCCCTCTGCCATGGGCAGGCACACCTTCCACTAGACCAGGTTGCTCAAGGCTCTGTTCAACCTAACCTTGAACACTGCCAGGGATGGAGCATTCACAACGTCCTTGGGCAACCTGTTCCAGTGCTTCAGCACCCTTACAGTAAAGAACTGCCTTATATCTAACCTGAACTTCCCCTGTTTAAGTTTGAACCTGTTACCCTTTGTCCTATCACTACAGTCCCTAATGAAGAGTCCCTCTCTGGCATCCTTGTAGCCCCCCTTCAGATACTGGAAGGCTGCTGTGAGGGCTCCATGCAGCTTCTCTTCTCCAGGCCGAACAGCCCCAACTTTCTCAGCCTGTCTTTATACGTGAGGTGCTCCAGCCTCCTGATCATCTTTGTGGCCCTCCTCTGGACTTCCTTGAAAAGGTTCACATCTCTCTTATGTTGAGGACACCAGAACTGTACACAATATTTCAAGTGAAGTCTCACAAGAGCAGAGTAGAGGGGCAGGATCACCTCCTTCGACCTGATGGTCATGCTCCTTTTGATGCAGCCCAGCATATGGTTGGTTTCTGGGCTGCAAGCGCACACTGAAGCCGGCTCATGTTCAGTTTCTTATCAACCAACACCCTCAAGTCCTTCTTGGCAGGGCTGCTCTGAATCTCTTCTCTGCCCAACCTGAAGCTGTGCCTGAGATTGCCCTGACCCAGGTGTAGGATCTTGCATGTTGCACTGTTGCTTCATGAAGTTTACATTGACCACCTCTCAAGTGCGTTGAGGCCCCTTTGTGGTGGCATCCCTTCCCTCCAGCATGTCAACGACACCAATTAGCTGCTAACATGCCAATAAATAAAAGGACTTACAAATGCAATCCATTTTACATCCATTGAAACCATAGCATAAAAAAAATCACAAATTTTTATTTTTCTAGAGATTTGTTACTTGAAAACACATTTGAAAAAAATTCAAGATACTGTGGAGAGCGGATGGGGAGGAGGTGGATTGTTAGCCATTTGCATAGGTTTGAGAAATAAAAATGTGCAAGATCTGAACACAAATTTGTAGCACCTTATTGCAGAGCTCAAGATAAATTGCTTATCTTGTCCTATATTGACAAAATTTTTGTCTATGCTGAAACTGGCACTCTACAAACTCAATCCCATAACTAGAAATATTGATGTTTTCCAAACTTTAAGACTTCTCTAGCAATAGTATGGTGGATTCCAGAAATTAAACTCTTAGAAAATCTCATGTATCCATTTATGCGCAGTTAAAAACGTTGAAGCAAGATTCCCTAAGAACATTACATATCAAGAGGGAAAACTCCGCTTTTTTACTGTAGCAGAGGAATGTCAACAAAAAGCCTCAATTTCAGATGTCCCAAGCTTATAGTTTATTTTTTATTATTTAGATAGTTATTTTCATATAATCATCTTTCTTAGTAGTTTATTTTCTATTTATATTCCAGAAAGAAGCACCAGTTTTAAAAACGTTGTCCCCCATTCTTCTGCTTATCAGATGCTATACTAAAGCATGTACCTGAGAAAGTTGGGGCTGTTCAGCCTGCAGAAGAGAAGACTGTGAGGAGACCTCATAGCAGCCTTCCAGTATCTGAAGGGAGCCTACAAGGATGCTGGAGAGGGTCTCTTCGTTAGGGACTGTAGTGTAGGACAAGGGGTAATGGGTTCAAACTTAAACAGGGGACACAACCAACCAGGTTGGACAACACAGTTCAGTGTGAGGTGTGCCTGCCCATGGCAGGGGGGTTGGAACTAGATGATCTTAAGGTCCTTTCCAACCCTAACTGTTCTATGATTCGATGATTCTACCTTACCTTTACTGGCTTTGCTGAAGACACAGTTTCCTAATTTCTGTTCTGGTACTTTGAAAAACTTTCTTTTTTTCGTACTTCATGAAGGAGAGAAATGGTTAGAAATACAGTTTGTTCTTTGAGTCTTTGCTCCTGTTTACTAACTCAGACAACAAATTAGTGTTTCCTACAGAATCGTATGTGCCAATATTGTAACCTCTGACCACCAACTAAACATGCATCTTCAAACATTTCAACACTGCTACTGTCCAGTCCATAATTTCACAGTTTCTCACACCCCTAATGAAGAGATGCTTACATTGTTATTTCTGTGTTGCCTTGGTGATGTCATGAATGCACTCTTGTTTCTATAGCACCCAGAAAGGAATTCTTACATCAGAAGTAGACTTTGCTTTTTAATAATGCTGGATATTTGTGATAGGCTGCTGTATGGGGAAAAATACAAAAACATTGTTTTGCCGAGATTTGTGCAAGCAAGATTTTATTAGCTATTCTTCTGAGTTGTGACACTTAAACTTTTCATTTGAATTATATCTCCCTCCCAAACTTTTTCCTTTCATCCTAGCTAAGGCAAACCACACTCTTCCTTCCCTCGATTGTTTCCTCTCTGAAAACACTTTTGTAACATGGCTTTATATTTTAAAGCCCCAGAAGGACTGGGCAAAGGGGGTGGGGTGGTGGGAGTGAGTCATGGGCAGAAAAAGACAGAAAGGAGTACTAATGCTTTAAGTAGTCACTAGTACCCTTGACACACAGTCTTGGGTACACATCAACTTATTGCAATTAAGAGTGTGTTAGCAAATTATTGTTCACCCTAGGATATTAAAGAGTTGCTATACCAGCATTCTTTCCTTTCCCCTACTCTAATTCTGTTCTTGGAAGGAGAGAATATTGAGCACACTGAAACAACCCAAGCAACATCTGCAGCTTTCAGGTCTCCTTCAGGCTTTTCAGACTGAACAAGATTCAAAGATTACTCATGAGTAATCTTTACACATGAGTAACCTGTGCTCATTTTTGTTGTAATGCAAATGTTTTCTTTTTGGTCAATTCAGTTGTACATCGTCTGTTTAACACAAGCAGGCAGCAACAATTAGAAAAATGGGGGTTTTCCCCTCTTAGAATGAAAAATTTGAGTTTCTAAAACTTCACCAGTCCCACCAATGACACCTGTGCGAAGCTGCATAGGGGTTTCCAAGACCACATAAAATGTACCTCCTTCTGTCACAAATTGCTCCCTGTAAAATGCCAACAAAGGTACCTTATCAGACCCTCAACAAAAGCAAAGCATCTATTTTAAATATATTTTAACTTGCCGTTTACCAAAGCCTGATGACTTTCTTTTGCCAGACCTTCAAGGCATATTGTAAAGTCAATATATACTTCCCCTGAGGGAGTGGGTTTTTTTCCAGGAGAAAGAATATCATTCAGCTCTGTGAAAGTAGCATTTCAGTATTCTTGGCTGTATGATATCTATCTTACTGCATTATTAATTTTTTTGTTTTGTTTTGTTTTCCTTAGTGATACTGTGATGGATAAATTGTACCATATTTATTCTCTCCGTTTATGCATCACAGCTAGTTTTCAACACTCTTGGAGCTGAAATAATGTTCTCTCTTCCAGACTCATTACATTTACTGCAGCTTCTCTATTACATCTTTGTTCATTGATTCAGGCTTAGAATAATACAGTGGAGTGTTTGGTTTTGTTTGGGTTTTTTTTATTATTACTTTGCATTTACCATTTAGAGGGACTTCTCATGGAAAAACACAACCAGAGGAGGTGCTAAAGCTAAAATAGAGCCTCAAACAGAAACTGGAATCGTAAAAGGAATTGTTATGCACTGAGAAACAGAGTAAGAACATATGGTTAAGTGAAGGAAAAATGAACAGAGGACTAGTACTTGTGAACACTGAAGAAGGGAAGGGAAGGCATGATTAGGCAAGAAATATCCAATAAATATATTCCTTAATTTGCATCCCTTTATCTTGACTGTTCTCTTGACTGATAAAGTCCATTAAGCAGCAACTCAGGAAATGGCACTATGGTCAGCACAAGCTAAATAATTAGCATATATTTAATTCTAACTAGATTTTTTCTGGAGGGGGGGAATCTCAGTTTTTCTTTTCCATATGCACACAGTTTTCTACAAATATAAAATTCTACAGTTGAAGAAAACAGGTGAAGATTTAAGACATACTCAACCACAGTTAGTTTCTTGCAATTGCAACAATCAAAACATGGCAGTTTGATTTCCCAGGGAATTATGCAAGTCACACTTCATTCACTATGCAGCACATTGAGACTGGTGAGTTTGTCATGACAATATATAAGCTTTAGAGGTTCCAGTGTCTACCTCTGCTGCTGACTACTCATCCAAGAGCATGGAATTGTGGATTATTTAACATACCAAAACAGAAATGAAAGAAAGAGTAGAGAACATTTTCAGTAGGAAATAACAAAAAGGCAAGGTTTTCACATCTCCAAGATATTTTTTGCAAAAGTTCTAGGTAACTGTTGAGAATTCCTATGTTATTAGTTATTGAAAAGGTGCAATACAACAGTGATTAACTAAACTTGGTAAACCAGGTAATTGAAATAAATTACAGAAAAGTAATTATTTTAATTTCTGTTCATCCACAGAGGAATCTCAAATTGCTCACTTGTAGCTGAGTAGATCACATCTGTCGTCTGTTATTTTAACTGCTTTAATTAAATCTTTTTACCAAAGTGTAGATGAAAAGTACAAAGCAATCATGAAAATAGCAGATGTTTGTAAAATAGCAACAGTTCTGATCAGGTGCCTGATTAAGGAAATATAAATGGTTAGCTGGGACTGCATCCTACACAAGCTACTGCACAACCAAGGAGTCCAGAGGACAGTTTGGAAAATATGAAGCAGTACTTTCAATACCAGTATTCATGACTTCTGTTATAACCATGTTCAAAAGTTGTCAAAGCGTTCCAATTATTTTTATATGCTCCTATTACCCAGAAAGCTAGATAACAATTTTTAAAAAAATCTTGCAATCTAGATAGTAACATAGTAACTTTTGATTCTACTAGAAGAAAATACAAAAAGAAAATTCAGGACAGTTATTTTTATATAATTTTATGACTTGAGATTTTATGTCAGAGGTGATCCCAAAAGGCACAAGACGGAAAAGAACTATAAGAGTATTTAAATGGATAAGGAACAGGTTTCATTGTTATCTCTCCTTCACACTAGTTTAGGTTTTTTTAAAGGTAGGTAAGATGCAGTACCATTTGAAGATATGAGAGAAAAAAAAGAAAAATTAAAGTTTACATCAGATAATGGGTTTATGATGTTTACAGCTCAATGGTTTGTGGCACACAGTAGTACCTCTCCTTAGCAAGGACCCTGCTAACCCTTATGACAGTACTGGTACTCATTTGATATAAAAGTAATTTTCAGCCTTGCTACACAGAATTTAAAATATTAAAAGTATTATCTTTTGCCCCAAGGAGAATGGAGTTTGAAACAAAAATAGGCAAACATTCAGAGTGTGGAAGGAAAGTAAGTGGTACAGCGTAGACACTAGAAGAAAACTGTAGCTGTCTTCACACTCCAGTTTTGGGTGATATTTGGTGTTTTAAATTCATTCTGTTGGCAAATAGAGAAAATTGCTAGGTAACATGTAGAGTGAGATGCCAGAAGAGGCGGCAAAGATACTTGGAGAATAGTCCAAATACAGCTACAAATAACATCATGCTGGTTTTGTGACGGTCACCTCCACAGACCCTCACTCAAGTTTTTCTAGAAAACCACACATTCTCTACAAACATTCACTGCTTCATCTCATTTATTTTCCAATGTAGTTTCCTTTCTTTTTTTTTTTTTTTTCCTAAACCAACACCTTCCAGGGACAGAGGAGCTGCCATTTCAAGAGATAAACACAGAAAACCTAATTTGCTCTATCAAGAGAGAATCATTAAGTACAAGTATTTGAACTGAGATGATTGCTTTATTTTGAAAACTGCATAGCAAAACCCTTGAGACTTGAGCCTTTACTGTCTAGATGGTGCCATTCAGCTGGTTTCTTATGAAAAGATTAACAGCTGAAAATTGTTTCTAGAAGGAAGTTTTTAAAGGTACAAAGAAAACTTCTAGCATTTTATTTCCTGAAGCAAAGCAACCAGAGTAGCCAGAGATGTTGATGCATGTAGATAGATAACAATTTGATTAAATTTTTTCCTCACTGTCCATGTATAAAGTCTTCCCCTCTCACCACAGTTCATTTCCTCCTACATTATCATTCAGAGACTATTTTTACTAAGCAATATCTAGGTCTCAGCATGTGTCATGTAATGTAGATATAGATCCCTGCTGGGAAATCAATGATATGCAATGTTCTGCCCCAGAAAGAGATGGAAGTTGGCTATTAAGTGACATTATTTATAAAGCACATACAGTGAAAAGAGTGTAGACAAGAGTGTGATAGCCTTTGCCTACATTTCAAACTTCATAAGTAGAAAACTCAATAATTTATTTACCTAATGGGGATATTGGGCAGTATTGCCTCTAAGTATTTTCAACAGTACACTTCTTATGTTTTGAAGTCAGTTTTCTCAAGGATGTAGTTCAAAATCGATCAGAAGAAACACAGCATATGCACTTGTCCTGGGTTCAGCTACAGCAGTCATTTTTCTCCTTCTTAGTAGCTGGTGCCGTGCTATTTTCAACTTTAGCCTGAGAACAACGCTGATCACACCTATGTTTTCAGTTGTTGCTAAGTAATGTTTACATCGATCAAGGACTTTTCACTCTCATGCTCTGCCAGTGAGGAGGGGCATGGGAAGCCAGAAGGAAACAGAGACAGGGCACCTGACCCAAACTGGCCAAAGGGGTATTCCATACCACAGCACGTCATGCCCAGTAGTGGCTTGTATTATACCTTAGTTACTGGACTGCTCTTACCTTAACCTGTGGGAGTTACATTCTTTCAATTCTCCTCCCCATCCCTGTGGGAGCAGGAGGAGGAAGAAGGTAGGGAGTGAGCGAGTGGCTGCGTGGTTCCAAGTTACTGGCTGGGCTTAAACCACAACAGCACTGAAAAAAAATATCCCCCCCTCATACAACATTTGATGGGTTTCTCAATCCCTTAGCCAAAAATATTTGGTATCCTAGTGGATTTTTAAAAATCATGTTGCAATCAGTTGTAGTTTGTATTTATTTAAAAGCATGCAAATCACCTAGGTGTCACTTTGATATCGCTGCATGGACTTTTCCAGATGAATCCTATATTATTATTATTGTTTTTGTTGTTGTTAATATTATTATTATCAGTATTATATTTTATCTCAGAATGTCCTGATTAGGATGATGTTATAGGATCTGGTAAGACAGCAGAAATTGGTTCATTTTACACATTGTAACAGATTAATTAATTTGGACATTGCATAATTGCTTTCATTACCTTTCTGGATCTTACATAGGAAAAGAAATACAAGTAATCGAAGTGGAGTATAGAAGGGGAAACTGCACAATTTTCTCCCCTCTGAGTCCTCTCTGTATAGGGACATGGAACAAACACATCATAGGGTCTCATTTGATCTTTTGGGAATCTTATTCAAAATCCAAGCATCAGCTGTAACCAATCCAAAACTTTCATCAAAAAACTTGGAAAGTTTTCATCAAAAATCTAGGTTTGTCTCCTAGATCAACTTTGAAAATCAAAACATTTACATGAACCAGCCCCAGGTCTGAAGGAAGACACCAGCACCTTATGGCATCTTTTGCTGCATATGCCTAGCTAACCCTAGTGCCGCTTGTCTCTTTATGATAACTGTGTGCTCAAATTACATTGAAGAGCTATCAGAAGACATGTTCTTTGAAACCTGACAAAGTCTTTTTCACTGAGAACAAAAATGAGAGAATGATGTTGGCAAGTGCTTTAAAATCCACGGGTATATAGATTTCACTCTACAGAATTAACATTGAATAGATTAGTATTAATTCAATACAGATAAGATAAAAATATTCCAGAAACCAGTTTGGTAAACATAATCATTAAAGGAATTTAATAAAAAGCAGAACTTCCCCAGAATTTAGATATTTTCCTCCTCTTCTGAAGCTGGATTTTGGTCCAAATCATATAAAAGTTAAAAAAGAGAGAAAGAGAGAGAAAAAATAAAATTAAAAAATAGCACAAACCAGATTTTCCCAGATCCTGTGGTGCTGAAGGAAACAGGCAGGAATGTGAAGATTTATCCTGCACTACCATGGATATTACTAGATTTTCCAACCTCAAACCACCAGAAGCATCTGCCAAGGGACTATAGATCATGCAGCTTCCCCGTACATAGGCTGGCAGGAGGAAAATTTACAGTGTTCCACCTGAGATGCTATATAAGGTAACCAAACTCAAGTTATTTTGAATGCAGTACACTAGGTAAGAGAAGCCTAATATTTTATAGAACAGTAAGTTTGTTACTTACTGTTTTCAGGACTACATTTGAAATTTTTCTGAATGGAACTACATATTCATTTAAAGAAAGCTGATAATTGTTTTGTTTGGGTTGTTTTCTTTTTTTCATTAAGGGCTTCCTGATGTACATTCACAGCATATACTTTCTGCATTTCTAGGCTGTATATTTATGTGTGTGGACATGTATGCATACAGAAGTAGACAGTGACATATGTTTCATACATCAGAAGGAAAAAAGTGTATAAGAAAAAAATAATTTTGCATTTATAGTCACAGATGTTTCTGAAGCCACTGCTAAAGGAACACAATATAAACTGTAAAACTCCAGTAACAAAAGCACAGTCTAAGGGTTCAGGGGCTAACTTAATTTGAAAATTTACTTCTCTTATCAGTGTACTCAAACTTGATTAGTACTCAACTGTTATACTCATTCTGTTTCAAATTCTACATGTCACCTGATGCTGTCAGTAGCCAAATTCCTCTTGCCAGGGA
Organism: Nestor notabilis; assembly: GCF_000696875.1. Classification (NCBI taxonomy): domain Eukaryota; kingdom Metazoa; phylum Chordata; class Aves; order Psittaciformes; family Psittacidae; genus Nestor; species Nestor notabilis. Next base: position 20,368 of record NW_009925101.1, read on the forward strand.
ATTAGCTATGCTTTTTGATAACAACTTGCGTGAAACCATTTCCATTTTCAACAAAAATATCTAGCATATTATTCTGCCATGACTACAATATTTGTTCCCCTACAAACAACCTCCATGTAGCAGCTTCTTACCACTCTTTAGTACTCTTAGCATGTACATCTATCATACTTCCAAATCCCTGACATACGTATATTTCTATTAAAACTACTTAATATTTACATTGCAAGTGTGCCAAGAACCTCATCGTGATGGAGAACCATTTGTTCTAGCCATTGTAGGTACTCTGACAGACACAGAGATATTGACCATAACAACCTTTGATTTAAAATGAATGAAAGATAAGTAGGAAAGGAATCTACGTTAGGAAAGGAATTTCACAATATTGCATTTCCCTCCCTACATATTGTGTGTAAGTCACATGCTCATTCCCCTATATGCCCCTCACTCTATCAGCATCTGTTAGCCTTTTCCTAGGCACCATTTAAGAATTTGATCTGAAAGAAGAAGCCTAAAGATACATTGATTGCAAACCGAAAAACCTGAAAGACCACCTTCGTAGAATCATAGAATCTTAGAATCATAGAATAGTTAGGGTTGGAAAGGACCTCAAGATCATTTAGTTCCAACCCCTCTGCCATGGGCAGGGACACCTTCCACACTAAACCATGTCAGCCAAGACTCCACCCAGCCTGGCCTTGAACACTGCCAGGGATGGAGCATTCACAATTTCCTTGGGCAACCCGTTCCAGTGCCTCACCACCCTCACAGTGAAGAACTTCCTTATATATAACCTGAACTTCCCCTGTTTAAGTTTGAACCCAGTACCTTGCGTTCACTTGTCCTATCACTACAGTCCCTAATGAGTCTCTCTCCAGCATCCTTGTAGGCCCCCTTCAGGTATTGGAAGGCTGCTATGAGGCCTCCACACAGTCTTTTCTTCTCCAGGCTGAACAGCCCCAACTTTCTCAGCCAGTCAAACCAACAAGGCTGGAAAAGACCTTTAAGATCATCAAGTCCAACCATTAACCCAAAACTGCCAAGACCACCACTAAACCATGTCACTAAGGGCCTCATCCACATATTTGTTGAACATTTCCACAGATGGTGATGCCACCACTGCCCTGGGCAGCCTGTTCCAATGCCTGATCATCCTCACTGTGAAGAAAGTTTCCCTACCATCCAGTCTAAACCTGCCCTGGTGCAGCTTGAAGCTGTTGCTTCTTGTCCTATCACTTGTTACTTGAAAGAAGAGATTGAATCCCATCTTGCTACATTAACTGCAGTAGTAAATGATTACAAAGGTGACCATAGCAGTTTCCCTCAAACAGCTAAAACAAGAGGGCTGGAGCTGGTTTCAGAGAACAAGAGCTGGTTTGGGGCAATTAGTAAGCAGTAAAACACAGAAAGAGGTGTAATTCTGATACAAATTGCTGAGTCCTCCCAGTGCTTCCTGTGAAGCAAAAGGCCTGAACAATTCATTGTACATCTTCAAAGACAGCCTGAATTCCAGCATTGGGTGGAAAGATTCAGAAGAATAAAAGTAATCTGCGTTGCTTGGAAGATAGATACAGCCTTTCATGCAGACAGTTATCCCTGGAGCTAGGAAGAACTGGGACAGAGGATACCAGTGACACAAATATGCAAGAACTCCAAAGAGTAAAGAGTCAGCTACATCTCAAAGGTTTGCTAGTACAGCTGAGCTCTAAAATTCTCTATCAGTCACACTCAAACCACTAATAGAATTTTTCTGCTGATGTAATTTAAAGAAAATAAATGTTATGGGTCCACAGATTATTTTTTAAATCTACATAATTGTGGATGACATTTGAGTTACAGTTTAGGCTTATCATGTCTGTTAGCATATAGGTGCAAGTGTCTTCATGTTCCAAAATGGGGAAGTTACAAGTCATAAATTTTAAGTATTGCCAAACCTGAGATAAGGAGGTAAGACTTGTTTGAAAAAGGCTGGAACTTTGTTAAGAAAGTAGGTAGGAGCTGAAGCAGGAGATGAGTCATAAAAAAAGAGAGAATGATGATAAAAGCAGGAGCATTAATGTCAGAAATATCAGAGGCAGAAGGAAGAAAAGCATGGAGAAGAGATTTTGAAATCTGATCAGAATAGTTTGGCTGCAAACATTATCTGGAACATCCATGAAAGACTGGAGAGGGTGGAAGACAGAAAAGAAGAAATTCAGAATGAGTGGGAGGAAAGAAACACATCTGCAATTGCTTTGTCAGGAATACACAAGTGTCTTCCTGCTATAGAACCTTTTCTTTCTCTCCAAAAGATAATCCACAATTAAAAGTGGATTGACAAATGTACTCATGTGAATACAGTAGATGAATCCAAAATAATTGAATCAATAGTAATTGGCTATTAAAAAAATTAATTTATTAAGTTGTCAAATCCAGCAATTCCTTCTCAGACTGGACTCTGCATGGGTATAAATTACTAAATGCCTGTACAAGCAATGTTAGAACATACGCAGAAAGGGTTAAAGCTACTCCAAGTATTACTTACTCTTTCTTCAGGCATCTCCTGTGCATCAGCTGCTGCTTTGCTTAAGAGAACTTGCTGCTTAAAATGTCTGTCAGACAACCACAATAACTGATATTAAGGGAAATGTAGCACCACTGAATGGGTTTCAATTTGACTTTCAGCAATGTCTCACCTCTGCCTTTTCTATGCCTTGTTTCCTTTGCAAAGGCTGTATTACAGATGGAGGGGTGAAAGAAGGCAAAGGATACATAATGTAATTGCTTCCCATTAATAAAGAATGGTTAGTCCAACCATTCTCCCTCTAAGTATCCTTCTATCAGCTAACAAATGGACCTAGCCATTGGCAATGAGAGAAAAATCAATTTATTTGGAAGTAATGCAAACTTATTATGAAAAATGCTCCTGGAACACTGTGAGCTTCTTCTGCTTGTGTTGACAAAGTGACAAATTCTAATAACTTAGAATTATTGACCTAAAGTGAGGATTGCTGTCTGGCAGAACTGCACTGTTGACAGAAAAGGGCCTGGAACTGAACTTATTTGCAATTCCTTCACTCTCTGGAGAATTACGTCACTGCTTTTTGGTGTAGAGTATCTTACCCTACTGTTGAATAGCTGTTCTAGCTGGTGAGCAGAGAGGTATATTGGATTTGGCTGGTTTAGGCAGGATGACATTCCCTCTCCATTTGGTTACAGGAGGAGTGGCGGACAAAGAGCCCCTGGCTCTTGCCATCTCTGTGAGTCATACTCTAAGCAGCAATAAGCATAGGAATAAAGGAAGTCTTTAACTTCTTCACTCCCCCACATCATAACTAAAGGTTGTGACGATCTAACTGTAAGTACTTTGGATGAAAACAGCTCAGTGAATACAGTTTGCAAACAGTTCTCTGCCTTTCTTTGATCTTCATCTCTATGGGTGCTCTGTGTCTGCTTTGCATTTGCATGAGTTCCACCCCACCTGCCCAACCACCCTGCAACTTCTGCATGCAGCTGAGCTCTCAGAAGCTTTGCTGCAATCTCTCTGAGCATCCCCTTTTGAGGTCCTGATTCATTTGATCACATCAGTAGTCACAACTTTACTTTTAAAGTTTTGATCACAGAATGAAACAGCCATTTTGTCTCCTACAAGGGATCTGTAGTTTATCCAGAAGTTACAGCTGTTGGAAATACACATTATATATAATATATTTATGAATTCAAAACAGTCTCACACTTCCAGGCTTTTACAGATATTCTTAAGTTAAAAGGCTGACTAAACATGGTTGAAGCTCTAATTTTGTGTTCTGTCCCCCGCTCTGTTTTTTGTTGTTGTTGTTGAAGCTGTTCAAATTCCACCGTTCAAGCAGGCCCAGTTGCTAAACATATCCTCTTGGTTGCTTCATTTTCTTCCCATATAGCTGCTTTCTGATTTCACAAGAGTTGACTCACTTCTGACACAATGTTCCAAGATGAACACCCACACAGTGTAACGTTCAGACTTTCTTCTTTTCTCCACATATACTAGCACTCGCTTCACCTGAAAGTAGAATCTCACTTCCTTTAGCTGACCAAATATGTGTCCCGTATATTGCCACAGAAAGCAATTATAATACTCTATTGAAAATTTATTTACTATTGATGGTGTATTAATCATCAGTAAAGCTGTGCCAGTTTAACTGAAGATAGGGTGAAAGTTTGATTTTAAAAATATCAATTAGTAATGTATTTCATCATGCTTTTTGATTATGAACAGATTATGTTGAAATTTGTAAAACTGTATGCAGAAATACTTCAGCTTATTAGACCACTTACAAAGATAATATGAAGCCCTTCTAAAACACAAAAAATACAATTCAGTGTTTTATTACGAAAATATTCAAAAAGTCTTCTTCCATAGCTGATCAGCACTAACCAAAATCTCTGTCCTATACTAGAAGTAATTTTGTAAGGGGAGGGGAAGAACCAAATTAGATAGATGGAGGGCGGGAAAGAACAACATTTAGCTGTATTTTCAGAAGTACCAGATGGTAAGTCATGGAAGTTGAAGCAATAAAATACCTAGAATATTCTAAGCAGTTCAAGACACTCAAAAAAACCCAGACATTTTGGGAAAGGAGGAATTTATTTATGAGGAAGTGTTAAAGAAAGAAAACGCTACCTAAGAAAAGGGACTAGACAAATAGTACACATAGACTGAAAGGACATAAATACAGACATCCTCACTGATGTCTTGCTGTGAGCAATAGTGAAAGAAAGAGCTGACTACTATGCAAACCGTTATTACAAAACACAGCTAAATACAACTGCATGGATTACCAACAGAAGAATGAATAGCAATACTGTGCAAACCAGCTAGTGAGAGGGTGGAGCACTAGCATGATTATATATGTCGTGCTGTCTGAGGACATTAAGAGTATTATACATATTGTATTGTTAGAAAAAAATGGAAACTTTAACATCTTTTCTATATACAGTTTCTATTATTCTACACTTTCTATATACAGTTTCTATTATTCTACACTGTAAAACTAAGCTTCAGCTAGCTCATGATGCATAAGTGGTCTACATTTGGTGAGAAAACCAAAATGTTCAAGCGCATCTGCAGGTTCAATTTCCATATTAAATAAATTACATTCAGTAACACATGAAATCACTGAACCAAGACTTTGGTTGCCATACTGCCTAGAAACACAAAAACCTCTTTGAAAGCTATGTGACAACATCCCACAAAATAAACATAAAAGCCATATTCCATTTTTATTTTTAAGATAAGTTCACCGATGACTTTTACTTGACCATTAAGTGGTCTTTTGATTAAATAACTGGTCTGGCGGACCATGGATAATTTTAGCAATGCAAATTCAAATTCACAGACATGTAAGATGATGGAAGGTTTGATGTCACTGTCATGTGATAAGAAATCTTTGCCTGTACTCAAAATGTGTAATGAGACATTTCTCCAAAGTCACTTTTGTTTATATAGGGCCACTATTCCACTACAAGCAGTAGTCAAGGATTTATTTAAACAGCATACTACCACATGGCTAAAAATAAATTTTTAGATATTACATATTTTTCTATTTAAAAATAAGAAACAAACATTAGGAAACATTTTTATGTACCTAGTTTAAAGAAAAATAGCTGCAGGTGGTTATGATTAAGTTCATACAGCAATTTGTTCAATGGTTTAACACTTAAAATAATGACTTTTAGCTGTAGGTTAAAAAAACTCTCATTCTGGCCTGAAATGTTCAGTATGTTTATTGAACTTTTAGAACTTAATTTCACAAAACATATCTACTAGGACATTTGAACTAAAATATGAAGATCCTTTGAATTAATAAAGATTTATATAATTGATAAAGAATCATTCGGTTAACTTAAATTGAAAAAATGCTTTCCCCTTAATTTAACTAAATCTCATTAAATCAGCTAACATTGACATTTTATACTTTGCAGTCTTTTAAAAACGATATGGACAGCCCCAAGCTTCACTTAATTCTCAGGAGGTCAGACAACATCAACAGAGAAGCTTTATTAAGCACTCTGAATATCTGTCTTCATTTTATTGAGATACATCAGGCTGTTTATTTGATCCATGTATCAAACCATGGCACCATGATGAATTTAGCTTACTTCTGTCATTTTCCCCCTATGTCTGTACATACGTATTCTGATAGCATGTACAGTAAACTTACAGGGTAGAAAAAGTCCTCTACATAGAGATTAATTTTTTTTAAGAAATTCTTAAGAATAAACCAAGAAGAGCAACACCAATAGCCAGGAGCTCAAGCAGATAGAGCTGGCCAGAATCAGGAAGCTCTACATCAGGCCTGGTGAGAGATGTCTACCTTCCCACACCTGAGAGAACAGGGAGGAACTTGAATAATTCTGGATGGAGTCAACTAAGCTCATCCTCTTGGTCCAACAACCAACCCCCCTGGACTAGAAAATGTAGGAAACAGACACACCAAGGCATTAGTGGCAACAAAGCAGAGACAACTGTTCCAATTTCATTACACGACAAGGTGGAAGATGTTCATGGGAAGACACAAAATCTGGATCCAGAGTGATCCAGAATAATTCTCAAGCAAGTTCTGCTTACATACAAGCCAGGACAACCTCAGAAAATGAATAATGTAAGTGTATTCTTTGTCCTTGTAGATGCAATGTCCTTGTAGGTGCACACTAGAATTTTCCTTTCCTATTACCAATTTTCAAAGCACTTAAATGAAGTGTCCTTGTCCACTAGGAGAAAGGGCAGATTCAACAGTTTAAGCACAGTAGTAGCACATTAGAAAGGAACATTTAGCATTGTCTGTGACTGAAAGGCAGTCATTGTCATATAATACCACACATTCAGCAGCACCCAAACCTCTCTGCTTCAGTAGTACTCTTGGATACTGGGAGACATACATACATATATGGGACAAAAGAACACCACGAAGGCCAGAAACTAAACAAAATTAAGCCTTATCCAAATCTGTGCATATATTATTAGCATATTTTCTCATTGATCTCCTGGAAAACTACACAGTCAACAATGTATTGTCAAATTGAGTGCAGACTGCACTTTGTGATAGCAGCGTCAGTGCAGGGGTATACATTTATGACTGAGTACATTACGGATAATATGTATCTCACATTGCAATGAATATTTGAGAAAAAAATAACTTTTAATAACTCTGTGTAAAATACACTCAGGAAAAAGTCTCAATTACAAAAACCCACCCAAAAGCATACTACCATTACATAATGTTATCTCTGCGTGTGCAAGTCACCCATATGTATTTACTTAGGCTGCAGATACAAGAATGGAGTATTAACTAGCAAAGATTTTATCACAGCTGCTGTTATACTCAAAAAGTGGTATTTGAAAGACTAACACAACACAGAAGTAGTGTGGAAGAACACTGATAATAAAATAGAAGCAAGAATAAGAAAGCTTTCTACTCACACTTTTGCTCTTCCCATGTGGACTACAGGCATTCTTGCTCATGGTGACTCTATGACTAAATCAGAAGTGTTTCAAAGGAGAGGTTTTATCCCTTGACCATCCAAATACTGGCTGTAATGCTGAAAGAAAATTAATCTTGTTAGCATCAAGGTCTTTGCAAGTTGTGCAACATCCAGGAATAAGCCACTGCTTCAGTGCATAAAAGTTGCAAACATTCTTAAGATCCAGTAAAGCAGATGTTCCATGTACCAGTAACTCATAATGCATACAGTTACCCTACACCATACAGCAAACATGTCTGTGAACAGTGCATGCTTTCCCACCAGTAACAAATGCATGCCAACCCAAAAAATTACAGAAGGTTACAGACTTCTGAGGCAGGGCTTTTTGCCACCGTTATTTGACTAGATATTGGCGTTATTGTTTGCAATAATGAAATTGGGCTTACTGAGTATTTTTAGCCAGTTTCTCAGTCTGAGGTGGTCTGTTAAATTGCATACTATTCAGACTGGCAGCCTATATGCTGAATTTAGGGGAAGAAGGTAAGCTAGAGTAATTTTAAAATCCAGGTGCCTAAGGATGTTTAAACCAGTGGTTGGGTGTTTTCATATAGTTGTCAGAATCTGACAAACTATAATAATACAAAGCAAATAATACTAAGCAAAATACTAACATAATAATACTAAGCAAAAACTTTAGCAATTAATGATGGCATGGTGTAGCAGCTTTGAGAAGCAGCATTCATCAGCCTCTGGGTAAGTGCACAGCAGTAATCATGGAAAAGTAGAGTTGAAGGGAAATTCGTATGCTCCAGGATCAAACAGTTGAAAGATTTAAGTTCTCATTTGGACCCGTTATATCTCTGCACACATTTTTTTTTTTTTTAGCTCTGTCAGCCAAAGATGAGGTGAAGTGCAATTTCTGACCAACAAAGCTGTTCTGGTAAGATTTCCTAATATAGTATCAATCATACCATCAAAATTTAAAGTAAGGCACCCTCATGGGCAGGCACATCATTGATGCAGCTTGTATGGGTACAAGAAGTATTTTCCATGGTTAGACATCATCCATACTAGCAGTTTTGGTAGCATAACATACTGTTTTAAAAGGATTAAGTTTTTTAGAATCTCCAAAACCCACCTCTGCCAAACAGAAAATGAACTCTTAAATATCAGTATGAGACTAAAAGCCAAATATATTCACAGATAGAGACATGTATATGGCAGTTTCCTGCCCCCACTGGAGGACATCATGACCTAGGACAGATACAAAAAATTTAGTCTTCTTTCCTAAGAAATGCACTCATTTTCATGCATGAGCAAGTCTTCACCATGCTACTTGATCTTTTGATCTGTTTTCAAAAACTCTGCTACTTCCTTCATGTAAATAAATGTGTTGATTATTTATGTATTTAATTATTTAAATGAGCATCTAGTAACAGAGAAGCAAAGCCAACTGTTGAGGAAACAGCTGATTTTTTTCATGTTTAGATATCATACATACAAATATTGTTGTTGGCAGTTTTACAGCAACAAAATAGAGGATGTAATTTGCAATCAGAGCTGCAGAGACAACACGTCCTCGTGGTCCTGCTGGATGCCTTTCAGGGTAACCGTTGTTAGCCTCTGCCCCAATGTGATGGAGTTACAGCTGCTTCCTCCCTATCGATTGGCTTCACCAACCACTCAATACTTACTTAGTAAGGTGAAAAAATGTCTGATATTGATTTCATACTATTGCCCAGAGCCTGTGCCCACAGGTATATAGTTGGGACTAGTCTGTCAGTTCTTGAGGGTAGTGCTGTCTGGCTTACACATACCGTTACATTTTAATTGACAATATGGGTCAGCCTTTGCTGATGACATTTGTGTCGGTAGCCACACAAACAAGTCTATTGGATTTGTGAGATTAAGTGGTCATCAGAAACATCAGAGAACACAAAAGGCTGGTGGAAAAGGAAATTGATTTGTGTGGACTGGAGTTTATTCACTCAGAGACTGATGAACTGGAATGGTGTTATTCTTTCACCCAGAATGACAGTCTGGTTAGGCATCCAGAGTTGTATGAGGTGCCTGACTCTCAAAGTCTCAGAGACATTTCCTTCAGCCCATGCTTAGTGAAGGCAGAGAATGAGGAGAGGGAGGAATCCTCACTCCCAGGAGCCATGGCTCAATTTGCTCCATGGCCATCAACACCTATCCTGGCTACCAGTGGAGATTTGCTTAACAGAGGCACACCAACTATGTGTGTCCCAGGCAGAAACCCATTAAGTTCATGCTGTGGGACTCATGGAATATCTAAAGAAAATGCATGGGAAGATAAAGATCTTATTCCAGCATGCCCTAGAATCCAGTGAAAGAAGCAAAAGCAGCATGTATGTTTTTTCTGCATGTAGGTGATAGAGTCTTTCTACGAGAAACCTAAGTATCACACCAGTAGATCTGGGAACACTTAGGAGGTGTGTGGTGGAGAGTGGATTGAAAAAAACTGGCAATATCTGAAGCAATTTCTGGGATATTGTTGTAGACTTTCTTTAAGAGAATTGTGTTCCTAGAAAACTACCTCATTTTAAATTATTCATACATTACTTATATACTATGTCTAACATATTTGAATATATAGATATACATAAAAGCCATATCTATCTAAGTTTCATGGAAAGAAAAAAGAATTTTCAATGATAAGTTATTTATTTCTCATCTCTACATAGAAATCAGTATCCACAGAAGAGTGTCTTCATGTGACTTTTTCTATTCAAAATAGCTACATGATAGAATGGAAACAAAAGTAAATAAATAATTGCTTAATCTGTTCCAGCAATGCTCAAAATACACACAAGAGAAAAATATACTTATCTAATTAAACTAGTCAAAGCATTTAGAGAAAATTCACAGAAGAATCATAAAATACCTGGGACTAAGTGTGAAACAAAGGTACAAGTTTATGGGTTTAACTCAGGAAACCGGTAGTAGCACATTAAACAGACATCAATTATTTCTTTCATATTTAGGAAGACTAAAGTCTCATATTAAGAGACTTAAACACTTCCAGTCATATTTGTACTAACATCTGTAAGGTACAAGACCATACCACAGCCAGAAAGCAGGATAGCAGAGCTCTTAACATCACAAAGTACAAGAGAAAACCGAAGTTTATCCACTGCTAAGATGAAGTTTGAAGAGATTACTTCTTGCCCAATGTACATTTGATCAAAGAGACTGAAGAACATTCCCTGATGACTATTTTTCTGTGGATGTAATACCTAGAATTGTCACATGACATCACAAAAAAAGACCTTATTGAACTAGCCCAGAGGTGCTTCCAACAGCCACAGGGACATGAGTCATACAGACAGATGCCCTACTTTCAGACCTTTATAGTTTCCCAAGTTTTCATTTAAAGCAACGTGAACTTTATTCCCATTGAACATGACAGACATGTCCCAAATATTAGCCAAAGAAATAGTGAAAACAGAAGGTATTCATAGTGGACTTCAAGCAGAAAAAACATTGTATGTACACTTTTATTTCACCGGTTTAGTCATTAAGTCTTAATAATTATTATTCATATAGAAACTGTGAAATACAACAAACTAAAAAGCTAGTGACATCAAATTGAAGATTTTTCTGATATTGCTTAGCTTTTAAACAATAGAGGGAAATTAAAATGAAAATTCTTGCACTGAGTTGGTAGGTGAATTACAAAACATTTTTATTTTTCTGAACAGATGATTAAGAAATGACGAAATAAATAAAAACAATTTCCCATTTGTGTTCTGCTTCTAGCTATATGTTTTCACCAGTCTTTCAAAATATTTCATGGAATGGAAGTCTATTGAGTAGAACAGCATATTCACACTAAGCAAAAACAATATCATTCACTTCAGAAAATTCTAAGAAGTTTAGGAAAAAAACCCGACAGAGCAATATTCAGATAGGAGAAATGAAAAACAACAAAAAATTTGTCCAAACTGCTTGAATAGATTCTAGGGTGAATCAGAAGATTTTAAAAGTAAGAGAAGTTCTTGTAACGTCTAGGGTATCACTGTTTTTCGTATGGTTTGGTTGAGGGTTTTTTTTGTATGCGTGTCTGTCTCTTCAGAGAAGCAGCATATTTTATTTAAAAAGAAGTATAAAACTCTGTAAAATAGTCCTTGCTGCACAATTTGATGGACTTGCACTCTTTCTGCCTGCCAGATAGCCTTACATTCCTTGAATTTTATTTATTTTTCCAAAACATTCACTAAAATTCGCAAGGCACACACTGAACTAGCCAGAAAGATCTTACGCTATTTTAATATTTATTACATGATCATGACAACATGCAAATTTTAATGCTTGTGTACAACAGCTGCCCATTCACCTTCTATCAGGCATTTAGCAAAAGTTAAACCTTAGACACTTATCTAAAACTCAAGGAAAGTGGTTTCAATATATGAATTCAGAATGAAGTGATTTTGGGGATCAGACTGCTAGCAGCTAGCAAGATTATGGTACTACTTGTTATTTTTACTTAATCTGACTCTAAAGGCACCTGTGACTGCATCAGAGCTGTGTTTAATAAAAAACAGCTCTAGGCTTAAGTTTTTTATCCATTCTGATTGACGAGAACACAAATGTTTCACTTTATCATTTGGAAACACTCCTGATCTAGAAAGACTTTAAACAGTGATTTAGGTTGCCAATCACTGCCTAAAATCTTTCTACAAAAGGAATAACAAGGACTTAAGATATGTCTGACTCTCGTGTCCCCCCAACATCCATATGTATGAGTGAGATGAAGAACTCATACTATTTATCTCTGACAAGTCTCTATTTGTGAGCAGTTCATGGCTGATAAGTTAGCCAAAATTCTTTCTACTAAAAGATAGGAAAAAATCACATCATGCAGCGTTAGAGATCTCTTGAATTATCTGCTGTCTCTCTGCTTTGCTGTAAGAAATTTGGTATTGCTCCGAAAAGATACGTTGTTTACAGATTTTCATCTCAGGCACAAGCAAAGCATGCTCTCTTTACAACAACTGAGCATAAAAATCTAAACGGCCTGAGCTTCTCTCTGTTATGTATGACTCATTCAGTGGCCAGAACTGATTCTGGAATACTTTAGTGTTGATTTGTTTAATTTCAGTTGGAGTTGCTGCTTAGGGACATCATTTTTCCCCAGCACAAAAGCATACAAAAGAAAAAAAGCCAAAACAAAGGAGCACAGAAACTCCAAATAAACTGGTAAGTCGTATTGATGAAATTTTCAAAAGGAACTGGCTGTGAAAGACTTAGACTACTGGAACAGATGTGAAAGAAAGGCAAGAGCATGATAAGGAATGAGGTCCCAAAATAAGAATGCATTTAGATCCATCTTCTTCCAGACTACATACTGAATTTTTATTCATCTCTCTCATGCTAAGCAAGGCACTGTATTTCTCTCATTATGACTGAGTAGGAAAAACTGGCTTGTACAGACAGGCTATGACTGAAATATGAGAAATCTATAATTAAGAGAGAGCTGTGCAAATAAATACTTGAATACTCAAGCCTAAAATTATTCTTATTATCATGCTACTAGCCATTTATTTCCTTAATCATCTGGTAAAAACATAACCCAGAAGTTAGTTGACCCTGCCTACCTTCTTTCATTCAATATGACAGATTTTCTATATAGTTTGCTTCATGTTGTAGGCTTTTTCAAAACCATAGATTTCTTCAGAACAGAAAGAAAACAATTTGAATAATACAGTGTAAGATAATGTTTAAAGCCAATTAGTTCCGTCATTCTACAGAAAATAAACATCCAGAAACTGATGCTGAAAAATGAAAGACCCTGGCAAATCTCAGGTATTTTCATTTATTTTAGAACAGTGTAACTTCAGTGGAATGTCATAATTGCAAACATAACACATTATCTCTCTTTATATACATATATTTATACATATACCCTGCTTCTAAAAAAACACCATTAACATGAGTATGAACATTCCACATTTTTCACATTTGACTAAATGCAGATGAAGCAACAACATGAATGTTGTACAAAAAAATTCAATGAGAGATCTTACTTGTGTTATTAAACTAAAAAGATAATAATTTCTACTTTCTTTATATCCTCCAAAGCTTAAAAACGCACCTATAAAAGCCAGACTTTCAGAACTATAAGAGAGTTCCCTGGAGAAATGTACTGTGTACAGTATTAATGTCTCTGAAAAGTGCATAAAAATAGCATTTAAACATGTCAAATAGACCAAATTAATTCATAAGTAGTTTGTATTTTAGCTCTTCTTTGGCATGTCCTGTTTCTATAATAACCTCATCTCTTGGCATGAATGATATGTAAACAATCTCTCTAGTAGAGAAAATGGGAATTTGACATTGATCCAAGAAATGTCAAAATTTAATTTCATGAGAATAGACATAAACTTGTCGCTCTTGCAGAAAACTCTATTTTCAGCCATTTTTTTTAATTATTCAGAGGGAAATAGTTTTAGCCACTATTCACTTTAATAATAATGCCTCTGCAAGTATTAATCACAAATCCAGCAATCAGATAACAAGAATATTTTTACTATCAGCCCTTGATTTTTAAGTCATGTACCCTTTTTTCAGGGGGGAAGGTGAGAGATGTTCATCATGCTGTCATCAGATGCTATCAAGCAAAATTAAGCAATACTGGAGAGTTACTTTCCTATATACTTTCTCCAACAATTGAAATGCATGAAATGCAGGTTATAAAAACTTTTCAGGAAACTTTTTAAGCCTATGCAAGAAGGAGAAGCCTTCTATTTCGAGAAATTCCTTGAGAAAGCATCTTGACATCAGTCAATTTTGAGGACTTACTACTAGAAATGTTGTTAATCACAGCTCTGTACTGGATAATGAAAATTGGCCAGCAGGATGCTGAGTTTTTAACAAAAAATTGGAGTAAAATTACTGTAATAGGTTATAAAGCATAGAGGAAATTCAAGAATATTCCTATTGCTAGATAACCTTTTCCTTTCTCTGGATAAAGTTATAAAGCCTGATTTTCTGGAGACAGAGAATGTGATTCTAGCAGAATACAGCATGACCTGTAGGGGGACACTATAGTCCACTTGGTGCCTTTTTTTTTTAAGTAACTGCCATCCATCTAGAAGTGCCCAGCACTTACCCCAGAAAATGCTTTAGAACAGAAGGACAGAAATGCAAAAGCTGGGGAACATTGTCAGGCATTGAGCCTGGAGAGGGGCATGAAGAGGCGATTTGGGGTAAGAATATTTCCACTAAATATATTTTCCTTATGACTTTTTCATACTGAAGGTTTGACAGTGGATTGCATCAGTCTACGACTAGGCTCACAAATTAGACATACACGGGAGCATTGTCTGGCACCAAGACCAGCTAGCCTCCATCCAAAACATTAAACTTAGTCTCAAAATCCAGTGACCACTGTGTGGGTGCTGAACCAGACTGTGGGCTACCCTATGATCTGAAAGGCAGAGGCCATTGTACCTCCCCTGCTAACACTCACTCCCTCACCCTGTCACCGCTCATCGACCTTCTTTTATGTAGGCTGTTGGGTGTAAAAGCAGGGTCAAGGAGCTGGAGCAGCAGCAGTGCCTTGTGTGGGAGGCAGCCATGCACTTGCCTGCAGCAGTCACAGAAGGCTCTGGCTCCAGATGGTTCCATAATAGCTGCCAGCATCCCTGCAGGCCCCAGAGGCCACCGCAGCACTAGCTTGGAGGGTGCCTTAGGGGCTGTGGGAGATGTGGCTGGTGAAAGGGAGGCACTTCATCTCAAAGGGTGTCCCTCTGAGGGGTACAGTGGCCCATGGGAAAACTCCATTGGGGTGGAAACACCTTTCTGAGGGGGCTGCACCCAAGACATACTGGAAACACCCCTGAGGGACAGCCATCATTGTCTGTCCCTCTAAACCTGCCACCATTCTGAACCTGCTCCATCCCACTGTACCTGGAGAGGCTTCCTTCTTTCATTAAAACTTTGAATATTACACATACACACTGTGCCTATCCTGATTTTATACATGACATGGTCAATAGCGCTGAGGTCGGGCACCTCTAGCTCCAGGTTTCTGCCTTTTGGGTAACAACTGTTCTAAGGATGCTTTTTTTTTTTTAGTGGAAGAATGTACTTAAAATTGCTGTATACGCTGCACATTCTCAAACATGCACATCCTCCTGACACTGAATGGATACTACATTTAATAAAAATGGGTACACTTCAGCATGTCTGACCAGAACCTCCCACACTGCTCAACATGCAGGTGATCCTGGCATGTACTCACTAGCATGACAGTCTCTCCTTTGTTTTCTGCTGTTTTCCACACACTTCCTAACTTTTCAGCTTTCTCTTTGACCTCTGAGCATCAAGCTAACATATTCATACAACTGTTCACTTTTGCCCAAAGACCTCATCTCTACACAGCAGTATTCAGCCAAAGCCCATAATGCAAGTTTAAGCTTGCCCCCTTCCCACTGTGTGCATCACTTTGCATTTCATTTTAGATTTCATCTGCTATTTTATCACATTCTGGAGTTTTGCAATTTTACATAGTTGTCTTTAATGCCATGAATAGCTTAGTATCACCATTTTTTTTTTCCAAATCATTTTTAGTATATAGAACAGCACAAAGCTCTGCTTCCTGGCAAGCTCAAATCTCTGAGTTAGTAATTCATCTATTTAATTCCTGTGCTCCTTTAGAACTTTTTTGCCAATTGTCCTTGTACACTTCACCTCTTTTTATAATAACCTCTTCGACTATTACCTAAGTCTGTGGCAGATCATTTGATGTCTCTTACAAGTCAAAAATCTATCATAAGAAGCTTTGCAAGATCTCCTGTACTAAGCCTTTGCTAAATGTTCCTTTAAACCTAGTAATGTCCCTCTGATCTCTCTAGGTGACTTCACAATCTGGAGGAGATTTCTTAGCAGATTTTTATACCATCACGCCTTTTTCTTATTGCTTTTTTTTGGTCTTCCTCATTGCATTTTTATGCGTAACTTCTCAGATTTCCTCAATTGGGCAAAACTTCAGCTTTCTGAAGGATGTCTTTTTTTTTTTTTTTTTTTTTCAAGGACTGTCTTTATCCTACTATTTCACTGTGTCAGTTTTCTTTCACTTTCTGAAAACCTGCAAACTATATACTCATATTCTCTATTTGTTTTTCTTGGGCTGTTGTACAAAAAACCCACACATTTTTATAGAAGCATGTCCTTTTCCTTCTTTACTGTGTCTATTAATGGCATTGTGTGTTCTACCCTTTCAAATTTCCTATTCGATAAAAATTTGAACTCTACTTTTCTTCAGAGATATAAAAATTACCTAGGGGAATGCATCATTTTAAACCTTCTCTTTCAGATCTGCCTTCACTCACTCTTGAATTTAAAACCTCAGATATAACTTACCCTCAGAGGGTTTAAAACCTTAATACAGCCTCTTGGTTTGATATGTGTTACCTGCTTCCTTTCAGGTTCAAATAAAGTCCACCCCTCTAAAAAAAATTCTTCTGTTCTAGAAGCATAAATCCCACGTTCTTGCACTGTTTTCACATCTGTGTGAAGAAACTTTGGCCCTCTGTCTGCTTATTCTTGCAGTTCTGCATGGAACATGGGAAGCACTTGAGAGAATACCACAGCAGAGATAGAATATTACTTATACAACTTTTGAAATCTTTTTCTGGAAGTGTTCACGCTTTCTCCATTTCATCATATACTCATTTGAATAAAGGATAGCAATAACACCATTTCAGAATAACATAGACACCTTTTCTTTCTTTCTGTAACTACATCTGTTAGAATCTACTGATGCATTTCTAACACACAAAATTCATATTTTGTACTTTAATTTAAAAAATAGAAATACATAAAAGTCATCATATGCCATCCCCTCTGAAAATGTTTTAACTACTATAAAGCATCAGTAATTGTTTTCTACCTTCTACCCATGACATGCATTCACATTATGACTTTACAGAGCAACATAGCGTCCCTTGCTTTATGCTGCTTTTTGTTTCTTTTACAGGCAGGACTAACATTCACCTGTGCCTCACAGTACTATAATTTCTTCACATTATATACTTTTTGAAAATCCATTACAATTTCTCTCCTTCTGTTCACATTTTCTACAGTTCACATTTATTAAAAATTTATCCCTTCACCCCAAGATATTTAAATTTGTGCTATTATCATTTCAGGGCATTTCCAGGGGAACAGGTCCAGCCTGAAGTGGTAGCAAGGCACTCGAACTTAGGATTTACCTGTGTCAAAAAATGTAGCACACACTGCATACAACTGACTGTTTAGAAAGAGCTGCATGATCTAAGAGACAAACCCTTGCAACTTGCTGTGCATGACTACCAGTTGTATCATTTAAGGCAGATGTTTGCAAGTATGAACTTTTCAGGTGAGAGCTAGGAACAGATGAAGAGATTTATAAAAAGCTAGGTGTAAAACCTTTAATTTTCTACCTCACATTTGGACAGAATTTTGCACAAAAGCGATGGAGTAAAAAGTCAAATCTGGCAAACGTAAAAGTAAATTGAGAGAACAAACTTGTTGGCTATGATTTTACTAGTATTTTTCTCATAGTGAAATACATATTTAGGAGACCTTGTACACTAGAAAGACTCTTGAACATGTTTCCTCCAGAGAAATCTTCTGCTTAGTATTCCTGTCATATGTCAATGACTGTCAAGGTCAAATTGTTAATCCCTAGTTTGTGAACTCTAGATATAAAAGTACTAGCAACAAAGATCTTGGTTTTCTTAAAATAAGATACATATGTATTCTTTGATGATCTTACATAATTTATTTAAATTATACCAAAAAGTATGTTACTCTAAAATCAATTGAGGTAACTGAAAATGAGCTGTCCTCAGGCTTCACAAACCTGTATTTGGAAGGTTATTATTCTACAAGATTATATTGAGAAGGTGTACAAAATACAAGTTTATGTCATTCTTCCTTTGGCTGAATTTAATTGAAGGAGGTTTGAGCTAAAAATCAATTTGCTTAAGCTGCTATTCAGTACCTCAAACATACATATTTTTTTTTTATAAGAATCCTTGACATTTACTAAAAAAAATTACTTCTTTTGTGTTTATAGTCTGTAAGTGGAAGAGAACTTTTTTCTGGAATAAGAGTTAATATAATACAAAAGAGGAAAAGAAGAATCTTCACAGTGTAGCTAAAATACAGTTTTCTGAATACACAAGTAATCCATTTGCTACAGCAAAAGAAGTTTTTGGATTAAAAGTATTTGAATGAAGTTCAAAAGAATATGGCAAAAATACCCCCACAACCCACAAATGAGAAATCCAAGAAGAAATTTATGGCTGTGTACACAGTGTTTTAGAATTACCTATTTTTTTATATCTAGCTGGACAGCAGCTTTCATATATACAGCTAGCACTGGCTTCATGATATCTTAACTTTTATCATCTCCAGTACTGCAAATAAGGTTTCTCTTAGCTCAAGACAAACTCCAGAACAGCATTTGATTTTGGATACAGAAAAGATACATCTAAAGCTTTAGCTCTGTAAGCCCAGGAAATGCTAAAACACCTTTTATTTGATTGGATTTTTCTCCCTCTTCTGGCAGAAGAAAGAGAGCAATTGAGAAACATACAGAAGACTGTTTCAATGTGTTTCTTTGTTAAAAAATACTGACTGCTTCTTTTGGAGTTTTGATTCTGGGAAGAAAGCAAAAACTATTCCACAAGGCATATCAAAATTATCACAGAAGCTAGGAGAAATCAAACCATCCCAGAAATTAAAGAAAAAGAGGCTGACAAGTTATTACTTGTTACTGAAGAAGGAAAGAGTATAAAAAAATTCTTGCTGTGTTAATTTGCAAGAGGACTTCAAGGTCCTTAATTTCAGCACCAACAAATCCTTCTCAACCACAAGTTACATTCCCAGACTTCCTATACAATACATGTTAAGAAAATTAAAAATATGATGTGTAACTAAGTAGCAAACCAAATTATGCAAGGAAAACAAACAAACAAAAAAAAGACAAGCTAAAGATAATTTGAAAGTCAATACGTCTCCCAAACAGAAAAACCTTTCCTGAAGTTTGTGTTAAGATGGAGGATGATGCTTCCTCTCATATAGAAAAGCCTGTGTTTTTTTCTAATTATCTTCATTCTTTCAGAGGTCTAAGTGCTCCAAAAGTTCTGGGAGATGCTCTGTGCTGAGCTTTACCCTCTGCGCACTTTGGAAGTGGGCCCTAAATATGCATCTTCCAGTTCACAAGGGAGTTTTCCTTGTTACATGTGATGTATGTTTCATGGATTCTGAGGTGCATCTCTCTTCTGGAGCTGCAGAAATTACTATAATGAAGTGTTTAAAAAAGAAAATTGGTGTTCTGTCCTTTAAGCCCCCCATTACTTTCTGCTTATGTTTTAGATTAGACCGAATTCAGTTATAATATCATTGGGGGACACCAAAGGATAACAGTTAGATAAGATCATGTTTCAAATAGTAGGATGTTACCTACCCCAGATTAATTCTGAGTCTGAAGTAATTTAGCCTTATACTTTTGAACCTTCAACAAGAAAAAATAAATTCCCTTAACTCTTCTGCAAGCTAAGAATATGCATTTTAATTTTCAGAAAGAAACTGATATTTACCATGTGTACACACACTGGCTTACTGCACAAGAACCTGTTCACCAGCCCATAATTATAGAAAGATAATTAGATTAATTTCCATGAACAAGACACCAGAGAAGTGCTTTACATGAAAATCTAGGCATGAAGAGCATTAATGGCCCAAGTCTTCACTGGTACCTGTTTATGATATAGTGCACCAATAGCAGTTTTACAGACAATGACACTTATGAAATTTAGATACCTCTGCAGATACCAGCAGGGAACAGATTTGAATGTCTACAAAATAGGCCCAGACATTTATATGCAGACCCTGCTACAAGAGTAACGGGGCCTGGCATTTACATACTGAGGGTTTAAATTGCTTTCCCAGATTTGACAGTAGAGATACTGCTAAACTGCTTTGGTACCAAGTTAAAAATATTGTTAGGAAAATGAAACAAAGCAGGGAACATGAGATAAATGCAAATAGCAGAATGCAGTCACAACAAACTTAGTACAATCACTATTAAGTATAGATAGATGATGGTGCTGATATTTTTGCTTCTACTTGGAACTTCTGATGTTCCCATGCAAGCTGTGGCTATAGCAATAACCAGGATGATCACACACAGACTGCATGTCCTGGCCCACTGAGCCATGACTTTACCAGCTTGTTAAACCTGCTACGCTCTGTGGCTGGCAAGTAAAGGACATGCCATTCAGTGTGTCCTTGACATTTCAGAAATATGTGTTTTTCCCAGATGAGAGAAATGTCATGGGTTTATCTTAGTCGGTTCTCTAGGATAATGATGAATCTGAAATATTGTAGAACTGTACATAAGAAATGCAAACATATTTATGGTTCAAGTTTCAAAACTATGTCATTTGTTGTCTGGATAATGAAGTAATAGGAAATTATGCCAGAAAGCCTACATCAAACAGACCTACATTTATTTTCAAGTTCTGGTAACCTAAGTACATATAATGCCAATAAGTAGATATTTAGAAAGTAAACAAGCTTAATTACACATTTTTAACATTACTCATTAGGTGTCTGTTGCTCAGTACCAGATGAAATCATCCTGGTACAATTGCAAAACTGAATTTTAAATTTTTAAGTCTAGGTTTTCAAATTAATTTCTAGATTACTTTTTGTAGTCAAGGAATTTTTTTTTTCTGATTCTTTCAGCATTCACAGGAATATTTTTTCTATCCTTAAATTTCTCCTTAAACATGTCTCAAAGACTGTGTTGCAAACCACTGTTACAGTAAACATTATATGAGCAGTACACTAGAACTGTTTTTCTGAATGGTCTTCATGCCCAGCAAAAAAGCAGCAGCATCTTAGAAAACCAATTCTACATGCCTATCTTTTCCACTGTTTAGCATTAAATTGTTAGCCCTGTCAGTGTAACAAAGACATACTTTATTTTTATTTTTTTAATTGGATTGCTAAGTTAACCACTAGAACCATTAGTTTTAACTAAAACCTAGTTTTGAATCCTACTGCTTTCTTTTTTGAGAGCTCAGTCTGGAAACACATCTGTGAGGCATGTCATATTTTTACATGTTTTCATATATAGACACACACACATACATTTGCCTATGCAAAAATACACACATTTTGCTATATTTATGATGAGTGGGAGACAGAATTCTGAAATGCAAACAGAGATCTCATGCTATTTAATTAGAATGTGACTAAGATAATTTGTGTGACTATGACTTCATGAAGCACTTAAAAAGAGGCCATAAAAATCAGAAATACTTACATCCAGAAGGGATTTAATTCACAGCTCAAGCAAAACACATGAAGGTGAGAAAGCATCTGATACCATATAATCCAAAAGAAAATCTTTTCCAAACTAAACAAGAGAATCTGCATTGATTAGAACTTCTGAATGGATAATTATGTATATTTAGATTTAAAACCCTGGGAACCAAGGATTACTTAAAATCCTTTCAGAATGCTATTTCTGTCACAAAACACACAGTTTATGTGGCATATTCTCTTTAACAATCCAGGGGGAAAAAAAATATTACATCTATTTCTTCCTAGGCCATAAAGTCACCATGTTAATAAGTTAAAAGAAAAAGGAATAAAAAATATCTTCTGCAGTATAAAAAATTTTCAACATGAACCCTTGCAACCTGGCTAGGAAAAGGTTTTTCTTTTTTTCTTTGTCTACTTCTCAAAACATGCATACCCATGCTCCAACCAGATATTATAGCAAGGTATATTTTATATTATAGGAAGATATTATTGAAAACCAGAAATCTAATTCTGTCTACTGCTACTTAAAATAAAGTAAGAAATTTCAGGCTTTTTTTGTTCACTTTCTTCACAAGTCTTCATCATTTCAAGAAATTACTTAAGTGGTGAATTTTAATTCAATTATATACAATAAAAGAAAACAAAAATCTAAGGTATACAAAGGAGAGATTACAGCCAAAGGGAAATGTTCTTTAACTGCTGTAATTTACAGACTCATTTTCAATTACATGTATACTCAAATCCAAGAAAAGCATTCCTGAAAACATTATAAATATTTCTGACCTTTAAATTTAAAGTATATGAATATGTATATTGTGGTACAGAAACAACCACACAACATAGAAAAGCTCACAGTAAAGTGGCTTCAACATTGTCAAGTAGTTTAAATGCACAGAAGGTAATTTTTCCCAAGTTTGTGTCCATCCCTACCTAATGCTCTGCTTTCCTTTCCTGTGCAATATCAGGTTACGCTGCAGCATCCCTATGTGATGTTTGACATTTTGGGGACAACATAAATAGCCTCATTTATTTTCATGTTGCCTTTCACTAAACCTACTATTAGTTTGTGTCTTTGCTGCTGTTCCCATTTGTTTGTTAAACTGACATTGCTTAATTTTCCCTAAACTTCCCTTTCAACTAATTTAATCTGCCAACTTGCTCACTGCACTGAATTCTGGAGTCTGCTTCTTGAAGGTCATTGGTTTGGTTTTGTTGTTATGCCTTCTTTTCATCAACTTCGAGAAACTGTCTTCCATTTTCACATTCTCAAGGAAATCCCACTACTCTTTATCCATCTGAGCTGTATTTTACCTTTCTATACCAAGAAGCTGTAACAAAATCACCAGGAATCTAACAGACAATTAACAAGAAAGTTAACATCTTATTGTATTCCAAATTTGGTTGTGTCCTTTTCAGCATTAACATAATAGTGCCTCTGATTTTTTCTGCTTTAATTATTTTTATAGACTTTCAGCAGATCCCATCACTTCTGCATTCTGAATTCCAGAGAGAGCTACACATCTTTGATTAACAACATACATCTTCCTTTTTATCTGTTCCCCCTTTTAGAGTAATATTGCAGTCAGACAAGTTATTCCACAAGTTTCTGTTACATCAATTGTTGTAATGTCGGTTGAGCACTAAGACTTTCAGCTGCCCTTGTTTCCTCATTCTTCCTGTATTGACATTCATGCTGACTAAAAGGAAAAAAGTAATAGGTAAAGACAGATAAGAATATAACAAGTGGACAGCGGCTTTAATTGTAAGGACTTCACAAATTTTCCTTTAAACACTGAAGATTTTTTTAAGCAGATTCCAAAAATCATTTTTATCCCCAAACTTGTTCAGTTTTCCCTTGCTCCATAGTAAACTTCTGCCTAGGACGTACCAAAGCAACCTTTCCTGATCTGGCTTCCAGCTGTGTAAGAGGATAAGCTCCTAGAACTGCTAAATTTTAATGTCAGCTAGGACCTGTCATTCAAAATTAAATTTCTTCAAAGGGTCTGTTCTCGTATCTGCATAATTGAATGACACTAGAAACATCTATCCTTGCACCTATGAACTATGTTCAACCTGTGCTATGAAGAATGGTATAGATTAATTCATAATTTTTGAGAAATTACAATCAAATAAAGTTCTTTGCACCTTCTCTTGGATCCACATGGTTGCAGTTAACCATGTCAATTCTCTGCTGAGATTAAACAAGCTAAAAGTATACGAGCAAGTCAAAGACATAGCTCTACTATATACAGAGCATGATTAAGCAAAGAAAACAAAACAAAAACATTTTTACTTCTTTGTCAATATCCTCTCTTAGTGGACCTTTAAGAATTCTCTAGTGTAGGAGTTAGAAATATGATCAGCTACAAAGTACAGCAAGTGCTACTGCAGGTAGAACGCAAAGTGGTTGAAAAATTAGAAAAATAGCTTGTGATTTTACACATCAAGGGAAAGTGGAAAAAATTTTCTTTCCTTCTTCTCCCACAAAAACTATTAAGGCTTCTGAATATGTATTGAAATACTTATCTAGAATGCCACTTTTCAGAAATGGTAAGTGTTAATAAGTGCTTTGATAATACATTTATGTTGTAAACCACTTTGTAAGTATCCAGTTTTCTATTTGCAGATTTAGATTACCACATTTGCACAGAGGAGGTAGGCAAAATTTCACAATTATTGAAGAAAGAAAAATAAACCCTTAATAATAGTATCTTTTCTGGTTTTATTTTGATGCAGTCCCACCTATCCTTGAGGGAGGGAGAGGCAAGAGATATTTTAGCTCATCAGAAGTAAAACTCTACCTTTCCTTAGACATCTAACTCCACCTTAAAAAAAAGACCTCGAAACATTTTTCCACCCCTTGTTTAGCACTCTGTGCTTACTCTGGGACCACATTACAAATGTTGCTGTAGTATGTCCGTCTCTTCCTAGCCCTACTCTGCTGTTTTCACCTGCTTTTCCTCAAAAGCACAGGCCCTTTACTTCTTTGGCAGTCAAAATAATTTCTCAGCTTCCGTAATCCATCTTTTACTTAGTCCATTGTGCAAACAGATCTGGAGGTCAGTGGCCTCTGTTAAGTACCTATAGGACTCCCTCACTGAGTGGAAAGGTAGTTGCTATACCCAGGAAAGTAGCCACTTACTGCTCAGGACAGAAATCCTACTGAAGATGACCAAGACCCATTTATTTCCTTTGTGTTTTCTGGCATCTTAAAAAAATATATTTTTCACACTTTTGTTTCTGCCTTTCCACAGAATGTGCTCAGATGCACTTCGCCCCCAAGACAGGCATGTTATGGATGAGAATATATTTTCTTTTTTCAGATGAGAATAGATTTTTTTTTTCAAGTCCCTGTCCTAATTTTTGCATATTGAAGCATGATAACACATCTGGAAAGCTTAAAAAGATACATGAATACACAGGAGCTGGAGGTAAGAGCAAACCCAGATGTACAAGTCTGAAAATACCTAAAAAATCTCAAAACAAAACAAAAACCAAAACACCAAACCAGGCAAAAGTCCCACCCCACACCCTGCAGATGTTTCTTTAAGAGTAAAATGCAACTCAGATCCAATTTTGTTCAGACTTTCTACATTACTCATTTTTTTCTTTTTTTTTCCTGTTTTTAGCAATTATATCACACTATTTTTGTTTTCCATCACATTACAAAGACATTTGAGTTTGAAATCAAGATCTTTGTCACTGTAGAGTTTGTTTAATCAGGCCAGCTTTCCCACTGCATACAAAAAACTTCCTTTTGGCATCACTAGGTGATCTGGAAACAGTAATACCATCACAGTCAAAAGATTATGGCCAGAGTTCAGGCAAGGAGCAGCACCAGGAATTACACACAGATGGATGCTTACAAATGCAAATCTAATTGGGAAAAAAATAAATCAAAAGAACTAAAAACCAAATCATGAAAATGCATATTTCCTACACTAGCTTGTAGCTCATTCTATAGCAAACCCTTACTAGTGTGTCGTTATCCTTATTGAGAAAAATGTGGGTCACAACCAATCCACATTCAGCTTTAGATTTACCCAGTTTATCAAAAAAAGTTAAATAGTGGCCAGTTACGCATTCCTAATCTGGTCAAAGTAAAACAAACTTTTGTGAGTCAGCACTAAAGCTGTTCCAGTTGTTTACTTGGCTCTGAAAGGAAAAGGGGCTGTTACTGTATTGTTTTGTACCCCAGCTGGTGGTGCAAGAACCATGAGAAAGGGTGGTAACAGCTTATGCTACCTCACTCTAGATATTAGTGAGCTAATAAGATTTAGCTTTATCCTGCATCTTAGGGTAATGCATGGAAAAGACAATGAAAGCTCATTATAAATAGTGTTAGCATGAAAACTTTTGCATAACATTTTTATCCACCTTTTTTTTTGTGAAACTAAACAAGGATTATGACATCATCAGATTAAAAATCCATGTAACCCAATTGTTTTGTTGTTGTTCACGGTGTCAAACACAATGCTCATAGAAGATCAGAACACATCAAGACCACAGATGTTGTTTTCCTTGCATAAACTCCAAGACTCCAGTAGCTTCCAGTTCAGGATCACCATGAGTCAAAGTAATGCCCTTGTACTCAATTATCTTTGAGAAATTTTTTTAGCATTAAGTCACCTGAAACCTGCATAAACTGCATCAGCTAGAAAACTACTTTCAGATATATCCATGCTTTTCACATAAATGTTTTTTAACTTCAAAGAAATACTAGGTACACGTATCAGAACAGGTTTCTTTCCAAATTCCAAGTTATAAGTGTTTTGGTACAATGAATATTACTTTACTGTGTGCAAATGTTAATGCATTTCAATTTATAGATTATAACAATAATTGCTAAATTTCAGTTGAAAATACTTTGCTTCTGTTAAAGAAAGAAAACAAAATTACCCTGGTTTTATTTTAAAATACCAGTGTGCTGGCTATACTTGTAGTATATTTCCCATTTATATCAAAAACTGTCTGGAAAAAAAAGGAAGGATAAACACGTAAACCTGTATCATTATCATCATAACCATTAAAAAGTTATTTCTTGGAGAAGAATGGAAGAAATCAATTTTATTTTTTTCTTAAAAATGGGCTAACATGAGATAGAACAAGAACAACTGAATATTTTGATAAAAAGGAAAAAATGTGTGGTATAATAAACATTGCATGAACATTTTTCTACAGTCAGACAAAGATTTAACTAATCACTATCCTCTTCTATACAATTTAGACTGATAAATAAATGTCATGCTATATTGTAGGGTATTGGACCTAAAGATACTATGCTGTAAAAATGCTCTCTGTAAGCCTATTGGTAAGATACAATCTGACTAATATAGTAGAAGGTGTAAGAGAGGTAGAAAATACTAGTAATGACAAGCCATTAAATTTATTTGGCTGAAAGGCTTTTGGAATATATCATGTGTTTTTCTCCTCAGAAAAAGAGCTCTACTTCCTTGGCAAAGAGTGAAGAGAAGGAGAAAGTGCTGAGGATTTGATACTTGCCTTTGAAGAAACCATTAATATTGCTCATTAGACTGTGTCTATCTTTAATCTTCTCTCTTTACAAAAATTTTCTTACGATTGAAATGAAGAAATAAAATCAACAGTGTGCCACATTGAGAATGGCAAAAGACACATACCCATGGTAAGAAAAGTGTTAATCTGATGGAGTCTATCAAAAGCAAATGGGAAAGACTATCTGCATCTCTCAACTTGGTAAATTTCAAGCGACTGTGCCAAAAATAAGCTAACAATTCAGAAATTAGTACTATGGTAGTTAAACATTTCCTTGTAGCTGTAAAAGCAAGGAGATCAAACCCAGAAAATAAAAGAATACCAAGTTAACCAGTGGAAATGGAACTATTATGCTGACAGAAACAGGTGAAACATACCTGTAACTGACACACATTAAAAAATCTTACAATTTTAATAATTCTTAGAGAATAAATACCAAAATTACATTTTTATTTAAAAAAACATTTGTTGAATGTTAACATATGACCACATGATCACTCATGCCCCACAGCAGAGATTAGCTAATATGGATTACATCTACTGCTCAGTATGTTTTTCGATTAACTTTGAAAATTCACAGCCTTACTAAAAGTTAGTAAGCAAGCAAAAACTTCCGAAGCAAACTCCTTTTCATTTACCTCAAAAGAGCGGACAGTGCTGCTCAATATTAAACCTGTGCACAACAAAACCCCTTGGAAATATTAGAGCTTCTTTTATTAAAGAATATTTAGTGCAATGTGACAAAAATCTCAAAATGGTTTCAGTATCAAGCCTATGTATTTAATTGGAAAGTCTATGAAGACTATAAAAAATTGTTATACACGTGAAATCTTCTAATAGCACTCCAATATATTCCCCCTTTCTCTATTTCTAATTTCAAATGGGTTACATCAATTGCAAAATTTTAAATAATCAGTGTGAACAGACTTGATTGCCTGCATAATCCAGACTAAATGATTGCCAGATTTAATTGTCATTTGAATTAGAAGATGTATTTTTGAAACATCCAAGGTTGATTAAAAATGTTGCCATGATGAAAACTTCATGGCAATCTTAACCAGTTCTGTGATTGACTACACTCAAATTCAAAAAAACCCTAAAATGTTCCTTAATCATCTGGATTTGTCTTGCTTTAATGTTCAGCCATTTAATCCTGTCCAACTTTCAGTCCTTTCTAATCAGTTTGATTGAAGTCCTTGAGCCCTTTCATGACAAGTCATATTGCCTGAGCATTTTCTAATTTTTCAGCATTCTGGAACTTCAGTTCCCATAACTCAACACAGCACTCCAGTAACAGTTGTACCATTCACAAATTGAAAGATAAATTGAGTAGGAAGGTTATTCTAGCATTGGCCTTGTAACATATCCATTCTAGAGGCTTTTTTGAAAAAATAAGTTCATGACTGCTGATTTTCTGTCAGAGCTCACAATTAATTTAAAAGAGCAGTCATTTTTACATGCCATTGGCATCTGTGATAAATGATGGCATAAAAAAGTTATACTTCTCCTCTTTGAAAATATATTCAGAAAATCAGTAGGAGAATACAAATGCTCATTATCTATCTGAATTTCATTCCATAGCCCCAAGTTGGTATTCTTTTATGGGTTTTCACCATTTTATTTTTGGGACGTCACTTTTAAGCTTAAGTCATTGACCCTGACTTTTAGAACTGTATAAGATAGTCAGTTATAGCAAAATTCAAAATGCTGCAGATAAATAAATAAAGGATCAGCGTTGAGTTGTTTTAGTATGAAAATATTACAGAGCTGAGGAATTACTTCATAGAACAGGATTGTCTTATATTTGACTTATTCAAGAAAAGACACCTCGCAGTACATGAGTCTATAAACACGTACATGTGTGTAAGTGATACATCCTGTATCTAGAGAATTGTCTAAGTACTTCTGTGTAAAACATCTGAGTTACATGAGCCAAGAACTGAAAAGCAAGTATTTTTGATAGTTAGAGTAGATACTTAAAGGCAACCAGAAAGCTTATATCTCCTTTCTTCTGAGATCCAGATCACATAATATTAAATCGTTCATGCTTTCTAAGCAAAAAAATCTCTCAGATACTTCACAAGAGATAAACCTTAAATAATGGAGTATTTGTTACAAATACTTCTGTCAGATATTGGTCTGAACACAGAGTTTAACATCCTTGTATTGTTTCAATAGACCTGTGTCATTTTGAATGATCAAAAGTAAACAAGACCTCAGCTTCACACTTTTATAATGTAAAAATAATGCTCTTATTGACACAGTAAAAGCTCTGCATTCTTCTGTAACTTTGTGTTAGGACAGTTCTAAAGGCACTACTTGAAAGGCAGTTAGATTTCCTGCACAAATCAGTAGCTTCTTAGAAATGAATAATGTTTATAAACATCTATCATGGACCTTGGGCTAAGCACAAAGACTTTAGTCTTCTATTTGCATCTGTTTTTCCCAATTACCTAACTGCAGAGCCTGTTTGCATATCTGATTGATATTGCAGGTAGTGAAACCTGCTTGTGCAGGAATTTAAGTATTCAGAAAGTCTCCTACCAGCAAAAAAGTTGGACAGTGTTTGATGATGCCTCATCTGTACATGCATCTGGAGAGCTCAATAAGTGTAAGGAAACAGAACAGTTTGGAGAAACATTCTGAGAAATGGGTCACGTCAGGAAAAGGAGAAAGTGGCAGAGACTTCTTCACATCAGTACTCCAGAATAAGTGCCCTTTGGCTGCAGTTTCCATCACAGACAGAACAAAATGAAACCTTGGAGTCTGTGACTCAAACATGGAGGCAGACATTTTCCTTGCTGCAAGCGCTGTTTTCTTTTTTCATTAATAGGGTTTCCAAACACACACAAGCCAAGTTCATGAATTATTAACAGGAGATCCATAGGAAAAATATATTTCAGCAACTCTGCAATTAAATTTAGCTTTAACAGTCTCAGACTTGAAGACTCAAATCATACAACAACATGACCTCCCAAGAAAAAAAAGAACAAACCAAAAATGACTGACTCAGCATGGTAAGTGTCATTTATCAGAAAGTTTTAAGCAGCAAGCTTTTAGATCAGGTATAAATCATTCTATTTTTTAAAGGGCAACACTCAGTTTGGGGTTACACGATTTTTGTAAGGTGCCCTGTTCAAAAGAACTGTCACATTTTTCTAATTTTCTTCAATATGCTGTCACAATACACAGGTAAAGAGCAGAGAAAAGGGTTTAATTCTATTTGTGTGAAACTGAAGAATTCTGACTTGACGTGTAATCACAGAGCAGTTTAAAATATTTTACTAAAAATCAAAAGGACTATTTAAAAAACGATGAAGCACAGTATATTTATCATTGCAAGCCTGACAGGTTTGTGTTCACATCCTTCCTACCCAAAAATGTAATATGTTTGGCAAAAGATAAAGGAAAGGGTCACAGGAGCTACTGTCCTTCCGCCTTCTTTGTCCCCATCCCTCTGTGTAGTCCCACAGTGAGGGGTTCACTGCACTGCTCCCCACAGCCCTTCCTGACACTTTAAGAGCCACTCTGAGCAATAAAGAACAGGGCACATAACTGTGCATATAGAAACAAATCACAAATTGTCACTTTGTAAACCAGCAACACATTTGTCAGGGTATCTCACAAACAGTCTCACTGGGGATCTCAGAGTACAACCATGTGGTCACAAAATGATTAGTCACAAGTTATTTTTGAAGCTCCAGACCAATGTATGGATTGCCATTGCAACCATTAAACCATGAAATGTTTGCACTCATTTTCATTCCTGTGTTTCATGGAACATTTAATGCCAACTATAAAGTCATTTAAAAGGTAACTGCATTTGCAGCTGAAAAATAAGATAACTCCCAAACACTATCAGTGTATTGACAAAGTGTCAAGTAAAGAACAGCTTAAACTCAAACAGAATGAGAATTCTTAACGCATTGACAGATTTTTAAAAGTATTTTTGGATATAAACGTGTAATAGCAGCTGTGTAGGTGTTCATTCTCTGCCTTCCGTTTAAGTCTTGCTCCTGAAAGGATGACACTATAAAGGCCTGCAACATTTTCCAGTTTGAGACTGTTCCTAAAATGATAGGATTATTACTTGCCACACAACACTAAAATCCCTGTATGCAGCCAACCAGACACAGACGAATTGCTTAGATACCACCTAGAATGGTTACAAAACTAGTTAAAGATAGCAGAGTTGTCCTTTATACAAGCTACAATACAAGCTACCTCTCGTAGTTATGAAATGTTGTGCCTATTATTCTTCCTTTCTTAGAATAAATTAAATAGATGCCTAAATTGAGAATATTTACTGCACGACTTAAATAAATTTCCACATTGTCCAAATAAATTGGAAATTCTGCCTGAAATTGCAGAGATCTCCATAAAAAGAGAAGGCAGCAGGCTAATTATTAATAAAACTCCACTGTACTTTACCATGTATTCTTGAGACTAGAAGGACACCACTTGTATTATTTTCATTAAAATCTGGGAAACAAATTAAAAAAACAACCAACCAAAACAGAACCAAACAACAAAAAACAGTGGCCTCAGTCAATAACCTTAGTATATGCACAGATAAGCACAGATAAAATGTGGTTAGCATTACCTGGACCTCATTCTACATTGGACACTACTACCTGTAGGTGGGAAGTATAACCAGCTACAGTTTCATCAGTGTTTAAAAATAGAATTCAAGTAAATACTTTGGTTTCCCTAAAGTCTAATTTTGTACTTTTTTGATACCTAGTCTGCTCTCAGGTCTTTACTCATTACCACAATATGTGTTAGCATTGACAGTGTGGTTAATCTGCAATGTACTTCTTTGATAAAGAAGCCAAGTATTGTTCAATATTGCAAAATATTTTTTTTGCAATATTTGAAACTATTGCAAAGTTCAGAGTACTGACTACTGAAAAGTACAACAGGAATCCATCTATCATGTTGAATTTGAAGTGTACGAAATGATCAAATGCTGCACATCTAACAGTGAACTCATGCCTTTTCAGGGAAACACTGGAAAAAATAGAAAATCTGGGGACTGTGGGAAATGAGACAGCATTTACAGCTAAGAAAAAACTGACAAGTTTTTGCTATATAAGTTGCCCATGCTGTCTTCCTTTCATTTACAGAAACATCTCGTTAAATAAGTGGCTTGCATCCCAAAAGAGACAATTAGTCAAATAGCCTAAAAGATACAAAAGACATTCATTTTTTGCAGAACAAATAGCTTTACTATTTGTTACTGTTAGACTCCTAATGTACTTCTATTTCAGTAAAACTTTTTCCCACAAAAATAACTAGTCCAAACAATCAGAAAGAATACCTGGAACAGTAACAGCAGACCAAGGGAGGTAATTCTCCCCCTCTACTCCTCCCTCATGAGACCCCACCTACAGTATTTTGTTCAGCTCTGGGGCCCTCAACACAAGAGAGATGTGGAGCTGTTGGAGCCTGTCCAGAGGAGGACACAAAGACGCTCAGAGGGCTGGAGTATCTCTGCTATGGAGACAGGCTGAGAGAGTTGGGCTTGTTCAGCCTCGAGAAGAGAAGGCTCAGGGGAGACCTTAGAGCAACTTCCAGTACCTAAAGAGGCCTACAGGAAATCAGGAGGGGAACTTTTTACAAGGGCGTGCAAGGATAAGACATGGGGTAATGGCTTTGAACTGAAAGAGCATAGATTTAAAGTAGGTATTTCGAGGCAATTCTTCATTGTGAGAGTGGTGAGACACTGGCACGGGCTGCCCAGAGAAGTTGTGGCTGCCCCATCCCTGGCAGTGTTTAAGGGCAGGTTGGACGGGGTTTTGAGCAACTTCATCTAGTGGAAGGAGTCCCCTGCCAGTGACAGGGGGATTGGAACTAGATGATCTTTCAGCTCCATTCCAACACAAACCATTCTATGATTCAGTCATAAACTCAATATGTCAAACTGAATTTTCATTGCTCTGCTATATATCTGTAGGGAGACTTAAGTGGTACTCAAAGCAATCTTCTCATATTATGGAGAACTGGAAAGAAGTGACTTCCTGCATCTATTTGATTTTCATCAGCAAGTTGGCACGTTTTTTAAGGCAGAAAAAAGTGTTTCAATTTAAGCAGACCACTTAAGTGCAAAGCTTACTGTGATGCAGTGTGCCTGAGCTAATTACCAATTGCTTACTTTGTTCCTTACTCATATTTTTACCCTACTGCCATCTTCTTATCACACTTGCTTACCATAAGGGTGTTGCTACCGGATCTAATTAATTGAAGAATCCAACTGATATTAAATAAATTCAAACCACAAGTGATAACCAGAAGAAGGCTAAGTAAGCATTGGAATACTTATTAAAGGATACATACAAAGTTTTTATTCCAGGCTGGATGATTTTCTGTATGTCACAGATCCAGTGCAAGATTAACTGTGGACTACCAGAGTTTGTGTTCTGAGAGTCAGATTATATGACCCTAATAGTTCTTTCTAGCCTTTAGAAGTATGCTGTTCATATACAGTCTCTAGCTTTTAGTATTGGTGCTATTTAGTAATGGCTACAAGCTTCTAGTTGTTGTAGAGCTGCAAATAATTTATCAAGTCCAGACCAACCTTCACAATAACTCATTAGCACATTAAATGTGCTTAAAAAATTAGTAATATTTGGTGGTTATTAGTGGCTGCTCTTTAGTAAGCAAAACTTACATCTCTAAAACTCTTAAATTTTTACCAGGAGACCAAGAGCAATGAACTAAAATATTCTTCTAGCAAGCAACACATACTGCCAAGGACAGTAACTTAACTTCAAATATTTTTATATGCAGTGGGATTAGAGGAAACAGCTTCCACCTACCATCTGAGGACTTTATTTGGCCTAGGAGGAAGTATATGGTTTGCATCAGGTAAAATTCTAAGACAATGGACAGCAACTGGGAAAAAAGATACAGTCTTGAAAACAGATTAAAGAGACACCTCAAACAGAATATCTTTGTCAATTATAGTACAACCTAGCAGCTCACTAGGGTATCTGCACTTTTACTTATCACCCCAAGTTCACTTTCTTCACTAAAGTATGTATATTTCCTTTCAGCACGGTTTCTATATATTAAATGAGATCTGATTTAGATCGTGCGAAAAAATAACATCTATTGGTATTTGTAAGAGTTAGCTGAGCTAGGGAGGAACACAGTGAGAGGAAATATTTGTCTTAATTTTACCATTCTAATGCAGTTACACTCCTTTAGAAGATTAACGAGCGAGGAAATTACAAAATGCTGATCACGTTGCTAGTGATTTTTCTTATGTGTTCCAATACAAGCTGCATCTCATTAAAACAACAGAACCGAATCAGACTTTGCCAATGACTTTAAGATGGTTTAGCAACTACCGTAACTCTAAGATTAGAAAGAAACTTGTTGCTGTGGTCAAAGCTGGATTTTAGAAAACTGAATTGCATCCCTGTCATTTCTCTATCTTAAAGGGACTGCAACAGAGAGTCAGATTTTTCTCTGTACTTCAGTTTATAAACCTGTAGCACAAGAATAAATTTGGTATCTTGATAAGTTTGTAAACTGCTTCAATTAAAACACTGGGCCTATACTGATGCAAGTTGCTTTAGTTTTCCTTTTTAGATCTAGTGGTCCTTCACAAAAGCATAAAAATACAGCATATTTTACAATGATTACTTATATACATTTCTCTGCTTTAAAGCATTCGTAGGCCTAATATCATCGCATGAGCTTATTTTCTGAAATTACACTAAAAATTAAGGCTTCTCATTTGTTTGGAAGGTCTAAACAAAACAGTTCCAGAAATTGCAGGTAAGTTACAACAGGATAATACACTTAAGTGTACAAGATACACATTGCAGGGTGTTAAGCCTACAAGAATAAAAAAAATCTATAAATAAATCTTTTTTTTATCTCCCCTCTCCACCCCCTAACATACCACGAGTAGGTTACAGGTTAAGTTTTATCTACTGAATAGACAAGCAAGACTATAACTGATTTCAAAAGGTCTTTGAATTATTCCTGACTTGACTGTCTACGCTGAAATAATTTTGTCTTCAAATTTATGAAATCCAAAATTATAAATGGCATGATGATTCAAAAAGATTAGATCACCACCCAAAAAAGTTCAAATAAATGCTTAAAAAAGAATGCCATTAAAAGAATTCAGTGAAATTATGGGAATAGTAGCTGCAAAGCATGAGAGAAAGTAGGGCTTATAGTATTTCTTTTTTTTTCTTAAGTAGTATATTTTCATAGAATCATGGGATGATTTGGGTCAGAAGGGACCTGAAAGATCACATATTTGCAACCCCCTGCCACAGGCAGGGACACCTTCCACCAGACCAAGTTGCTCAAAGCCCTGTCCAACCTGGCCTTGAGCACTGCCAGAAATGGGGCAGCTACAGCTTCTTGTGCAACTTGTTCCAGTGCCTCACCACCCTCACAGGGAAGAATTTCTTCCTAATACCCAATCTAAATCTCTTCTTTTTTTGGTTTAAAGCCATTATTCCTTGTCTT
>NW_009925101.1:56657-67920 GCF_000696875.1 Nestor notabilis
TGTCACAACTTCACAAATATGATGAAGAGTGACACAGCCGCTTCATCTGGCAGTTCCCTCAGAACCCACAGATGTATCTCCTAAGGTCCAATGCACTTGTGCACTTTCAGATTCCTTAAGTAGTCTTGAACCTGATCTTCTACAATGGGCACTTCATTCTTGCAGTCCCTGCATCTGCCTTCTATAACTTGGGCAGTGTGGCTGAAGCACTTGCTGGTGAAGACCAAGGCAAAAAAGTAATTTTGTCCCTCAGCTTTTTCTATGTCTCAGCTAATCAGGTGTCCCTATTTCTTTCTGGAGAGGGCCCATATTTTCCTTAGTCTTCTTTTATCATCACCATACCTATGGAAGTTTTTCTTGTTGCATTTGATGTCCCTGGCCAGATTTAATTCTATGAGGACTTTAGCTTTCCTACCCTGATCCCTGGCTGCTCTGGTTATTTCCCTATATTCCTCCTAGGTTACTCACCCTTGCTTCCACCCTCTCTAGTCTTTCTTTTTCTGCTGGAGTTTGTCCAAGAGCTCCTAGTTCATCCACACAGGCCTCCTGGAGATCTTGCCTTCACTCTGTGTCAGGATGTATTGTTCCTGAGCTTGGAGGAGGAGATCCTTGACTTTTAACCACCTTTCTTTGGCCCCTCTTCTCTACAAGGCTTTATCCCATGGTGCTCCACCAAGCAGATCCCGCAAGAGGCCAAAATCTGCTCTCATGAAGTCCAGAGTAGAAGCTGGCTTAAGGATCTCAAGCTCCACCATTCCATGATCACTGTAGCCAAGGTGGCCTTTGAGCTTCACATTCCCTATCAGCCTCTCCTTGTTGGTGAGAACAAGGCCCAGGATAGCACCTTCTCCTCATTGGCTCCTCTATCTCTTGGAGAAGGAAGTTATCATCAACATATTTGAGAAACCTCCTGAACTGCTTATGCCCTGCTGTGTTGTCCCTCCAACAGGTGTTTGGCTGGGTGAAATCCCCCATGAGGACCAGTGCTTGTGAATGTCAGGCTGCACTTATTTGTCTACAGAGGACCTCATCCACTTGGTCTTCCTGGTTGGGCAGCCTGTAGCAGACCCTCAGAGTAATGTCCCCTGTCCCTGCTCTCCCTTTAATTTTGACCCATAAACTCCCAGTCAACTCCTCATTCATTCCCAGGTGAAGCTCCTTGCATGCCAGTAGACATAGAGGATGACACCCCCTCATCATCTCCCCAGCCTGTCTTTCCTAAAAAGCCTGCATCCTTCCATTCCAACACTCTAGTCATAGAATCCATCCCACCATGTCTTCATGATGCCAATATGATCATAGCCCTGCAGGCATACACACATCTCTTACTCCTCTTGTTTATTCCCCATGCTATACGTCTTTGAACATAGGCATTTAAGTTGGGCTCCCAGTGAAGCCAATTTACTGGCTGAGGTGGCAGGAATTCCTTTGTGCTGCTCTACAGGTTCTTTTCTGTTGACCGGTGATTCTTCTCCAGGTTTCGGGCATCTCTTGCTGGAACTGGCATTAAACTGGTAGGAATGGGATGGATTGAGGTTACCCTCCCCCCGTGCTTTTAGGTTTTTTATTCATTTGGAATTTTTAAACTTTCCAAAGTGCATCAAAAACTTTTCTAACCTTAAAAATGAAGATCATGTTAGTCTGCTTCATATTTGACTAAATAAAGTGACTAATAACTGAAATGAGAATATTGTCAGAAGGAGAATAGAACTTATTCACCCACAAATGCATTTAGTATTCACATTCTGAATCACGATTTCTAGGAAAACAACATACATTTTCTCCTCTAAATAATCTTGCTTTGCATTAATTCTTTTTTACTTAAACACAAAACAATTAGTTACCAAAAGAGAATAAATACAAATTATCTACCATTGGAAAGAAAATAACCAAAGACTTTGTCATTTTCTTCCTATGCTCTCCTGTAAAATAAATCACGGAGAACAATGCTCAGAACATTAAAGTTCCTGTTTTCAGTTACCTACCAGAGTACCATGATAGAGGAGAGAAAAAAATACCTCATTTATTTAGGTTAAATGTTGCTAATTTTTATGCA
Source organism: Nestor notabilis (assembly GCF_000696875.1). Lineage (NCBI taxonomy): Eukaryota > Metazoa > Chordata > Aves > Psittaciformes > Psittacidae > Nestor > Nestor notabilis. The sequence continues at coordinate 58,714 of NW_009925101.1, forward strand.
TGGCAGTTATGACACTAATATTTCAGAAAGAATAACCCAAGTGGAGTTTTAGTTTCATAAGTAATTTTAAATACTCACAATACCTTTCCATTTGCAGTTCAGCTGACTTTGAAAAGTATGTCTGTCCTGCAGCTATAGAGCTGGTTTTAGCGCTTAGATTTCTAATGCTGGCAGTTATGAGAAATACCACTTTTACCATCTGGCTCCTGTGACTCTTTTAATATAGTCTGTTTCTTGTCAAAATACTACCAAAGTTTAATTTCTGTTCTATTGGCAACGTATTTTTCCTTATGGCTGAGTCTCCCATATTAAAACAAACGGTAAAAAGTATTTTTCTCTCTATTACTGGAGAGAAATAGTTGCATAATCTCTTTGTACATTATCATCTGTTAAGAAGGTTAAAACTCAATTAAAATGTAAATTAAGTCTAGACAATGCATCAACAATTGCTGCACACGAACAAAAGGCAAAGCCAGGTTCAGCCAGAAATGAAAATGTTTGAGTTGTAATTGAATTTGCAATTATTTTCATTGGAATGCCTTTACAAACAGCATAGTAAACCGCTGGTGAATAAAGCCAAATGAAAATGCCCCCATAAAGTTATCAGACCCAGTTCACTGTTTAAGTGAAAAATAATGGGATTAGAAAAATATCTTCACAGCAATATCTTCAGCAACTCCTTTTATTCCTTGTTATACATCTAAACTCACTAAACAGGAATCCTGTAATAAACAATAATAGAGGAAAACAAATATACATTTATTTCTGCTAGCAAAAGAAGAGAAATTTCTATCACTATATATAATGGCACTTGAGAAGAACAGGGCTTGTCTATTATTGAAGGTTTATCTTCACTTTTCTTTCTTATTTACTCAGCAATTGTTTCTTTCCTATTTCTCAGCATTTAATACCTAGTTCAGAGCTGTTAAAGAGCTGACTGCTCTTTAACAGTGCCATAACCTTTTTGTTTCCCTCTTAGAAAAGTTGGGATAATTTAAATATGAGGACAGATTTAATATTAGTTTTTCATGAAAATCAGTGCTATGATTCCAGAAGTCTTCCATCCATTTAATTCTTTATTTATTCTTCTCTGCAAGGATAGGAATCTGTGAGCAGAATAGGTTTAGCATAATCACATGTAAGATTCGACTTTTTGCCTGGGTGGATTGAAAAACATGAGCAGAATTAGGCTGAGGTAGGTTCTTTTATCAGGGCAGCTGATGAAAGAACCAGTCTTCCTTTGACAGAATCATTCTTTTTTATTAATATTGTGTTTCCAAAGTTATTTTCCATTGAAAGTAACTTCATTTCAGGTTTCTCTATACCTACCTTCTTCAAAACCTTTCATTTTACTGTATACAAATTAACAAAAATAGGCATGAAAGGGAAACCTTATGTTGTCTAAACTGGAGAAAAGCAAAAATACATACTACCCTTATTTCTATCTAATGAATTATTTCACTTTTAAGGTGTTCTATAATATTCCTCACAAAGGCTAGGAATTAATGGGCAATAAATTTTGCACTACAATTTCCCTATTTCCTATGTTATTATATATAGTTTATACTTGTAATTAAGAAACAGTAATACAGACAGTAATCACACCATTTTATTTCACATATCTAACTGAGCAACATATGATACCAACATAGCTGCTGGCTCTTCTAGCGAGCAATACAAAACATCTAAGGGTGGAGGTACCAGGCACTGGTTCTTATCCTAAAGGAGTTTTAAAGCTGTCCTATCCCTACCTCTCCAGCTGCGTGTCCCTGGGTTTTGTCTCCACACAGCTATACTAACACGACACATCAGCAGTTGGACTTGATGATCTTCAAGGTCTTTTCCAACCTAGTTGATTCTACAATTCTATGGTTTCAAACTAGATCACTGAAATGATTAAAGATGCTTTTCCTCACAACATTTTTGTAGTGGGCTGCTTTAACCAAGATCATTGCAGCGTTTTGGTTTGCAGCCTGGTCTCTCTTGATGCAGCTGACAGAACACCGAATTGTTGCACAGGAAAAAGCTGGCTAAGATGGGAGGGGGCACATGAGTCCCCAGCTCACTTTATTACTACTGCCAACATCAAGTAACTACCTGTGAGGTTAGCATTTTACCTTTATGAAGTTGTGTAGGAAACCTGGATGTCTAACCTGAGTTTCAGAATCAGATATTTAAAATGAGGTGTGACAGTTTTGACCACCCAATTCATTATACTTACACACAGGAAACTTGCATTCAACACAGGGAAACTATACCACCACTACCCCTGGTAACACTGATCACTTACAACTTTGAGTATTGCTAGCCAGAGCTTTTGATGGGTTTCCATTAAAACAGAACAAATTAAAAGTTTGTTGTTTTCATATGCTTTTTTCCAATCTGTTAAAAACAAAACTTCTTCAAACCCAACCGCGCCTCATGTTCTCTGCCACATAAAATGAGGATCAAATGTTATTCTTTTTTGTCAGTGCACAATTGCTTTTCTAGGAAAAATAAAGATGAGACATTATTTCTTCTGACAATTTAAAAAGCCGAGCACATTCAGGTACTTATTAGTCCAGAAATAAGAACTGTGTCTTATCACCTACCTCCATTTATATAAACAAATTCTTTTTTCACACACCATTACTCAAGATGCTATGAATCATGACATGACACTTGGAAGTGACTGCAGTGACCTTAAAGACACTGACATTTTAAAAAGTGCTTTTTAATAGTGGTATAATAAACATTTGCAAAAATACAAAGGCCTATTTATTTTTCTGATGGCTTTGTTAAATGTCCACCAATACCACAATCGTACTAATTTTGTTACCTTTTTTATATAACTTCTCCTTAAAAAATAATAGAAAAGTTACCTTGAACTCTCAATTTAGCTGTCCGTTATTACATAATGACTTAATCGGTCCTTGGTTATTATTCACACACATCAATGTAAAGAGAATGGAACTTTAACATCAAAGAAACTCCAAGACTTGCTAGTTGCAAAAATTACCTAGCGAGAGCTTTGAAAACTTCAAGGCATCTGTCTTCCATTGATTTCAATAGGTTTTACAGGAATAAGAACTTTTTGAAGTTTCAGGAATTGCCTGGCTCAGTCTGTAGGTGTCTGTGGGACGCTATTGATAAAGAACGTCGTCTCCTGGGATACTAGTTACTTCCAAAAAATAGGCATAGAGTATTTTCAGAATTTTGAACTGAATGTCCAGCTGAGATTCAAACCTTTTCAGCATAACTTAGTATTCCTAGGACATATCTTTCATTGAGCTACATATTGCTTGAGCTTTTCTGTGCATCAAACATGAGAACAGGTCTGGCAATGATATTAGTGCTCAAAAATACTGCACCACTTCTTCCATTTGACAAAGGGACCAAGAAGACAGCTAAGGGGAACATATTCTTTTAAATCTAGATTTGTCTCTTACTGAAAAACAGAATGTACTGAAAAACAGAATGTACACAAAAACAAAACATACAGAAAAAGAGAGCATAAAGGAGGGTTCACTTGAACTACATTGTAAAAAAACACCAGTGTTTTCAAAGGAGCACTTGTATGACAAATTTATAGACCACACGTGGGGAAATGAAACTAGCTATGCTTTTGGAAGTTACTTTTTCTTCCCCATCAGTTGAAACTTGAGGAAAGATGCAATTGCTTGCATGCAATAACTACAGAAAGAAGAACAGATTTAATAAGATGTGATATAAAGGGATAGGAATCTATAAAATATTATTTGGTATTAATTTTGTTTTCTTATTTACTTGAGTTAAATAAATACTTTTTAATGTTAATATGATATGTTAAGCCATGATAGTACTAATTCCATGATCTGACATTTTATCTGCTGACAGACTAAAAATTAAAGATAAATATTCTAGTTTACACACTCTAGTAAAAGCAACATTTGCTGTTAATGAGTCACTTTGCTATCTAAAATACAATGAAATTCAGAGCTACTAGAGCAATGATGTCCCTGCTGCAGCTTTCCTCTGCAAAATATTAGTATGAGCAGCAGCAAATACATAGACCTTTAAGACAGAGGATCATAAAGAGTGGAAACAAAAGTGAAAAATCATGCATCAAAAGTAATGTTTCCATGTGTAGAAGCAAGCAATCTTAAAAATGCCACCAACTTACATTATTAAATTTATACATGAATTTTGTGCTGTGTATCTGCCTCAAAGGCAAAAGTACCTGCCTACTTATGCTTAAAATACCATGGGGGTGGGAAAGAAGGAAGATATAATACAACTATAATGTCATACATTAAGGGGCATGAGCCTACTTTCATGGAAAATGCATGATTAATCAATAAAAAAAAGATGGAAAAGAATGAAACGCAAATATTATTTAGGGACCTATCAGTGAAAAACTGAGACAAGTTTTTCTAATATTGTTAACATGCTCTTTCTTGTTCCAAGTTTATCCTATAAAACTGACGATCAAAAATCTCAAAAGTTTTGGTTCATAATCCTATCAATCAAATGAATTGTCATATAAGTCAAAGATGTCAATAGTTTTTGGCACTGTCAAATTGTAAATCCATTTAGCTCAATTTAAAAGAGAGAGAGACAAACTGAGGGAGAGGGATATTTGAGGACTTTGCACAGTTCTTGCAGACAACTCTGGCAAAATACAATTTTGTGTGTATAACAGTGACTCCTATGTGAATTCAGAATACATCAATTCAAATTAATTTTCAGTTGAATTAGTGAATTGATTCACAAATATGGTATTAGAAAGAAAATGGAAAGAAGGAAATTGGTTTGCACACAACCTGTTCCATTGACATTACTATGACCATCGAAATTGCAAAACAATATCTGGGGTACATATGTCTACTCAACATCTCTATACACAAGGAATAACAAGAGTGCCTTTTGTTCTGTTCTATTATCTGGATGCTAATTTCCAGTTACAAAAAGCCAAATTTCCAACCATTGACTTATGTATTAAAAGAAGTATCCATCAAAGTCGATAAACATAAACAAAAAAGTCTTTTATAGTTTTACATAATTCAAACTTTCAATGAAAATCACCAATCACAACAGTGAATGATTCACAAGTAACTTCAAGACTCTTCCCTTGATATTTAACTCAAATAATGTTTAAAATAAATGGAATTTAAATAGTTTGTTGTCTTTGCAAGACTATGAACAGTTTTGGAGCATTGAATTGAATCCATATATTTCAGTAAGAAAGATAAAGATCTGATATTAGTGCAACTTTAACAGCACAGAAGACTGCCTGAAAACACCACAGCCCCCTTCTTTGAAGGGCTCCTAGATAGACCTCTCTCAACAGGACAGCAGCATGAGCCAACAAATTCCGTTCCAGCGCAGTGATTCCATCATAATGCTGTGAGTTAGTTAAATCCTGGGTGGATAAATGCTCAGTGCAACCTCCAGCACATAGAAGTTCCCTACACATTAAGTGCTGCCCAGCAGATTCAGACAGGGAAACAAACTATGTTTAACCTTGACAGACAAGGATTTTATTTGGTATAGCACGTGAAGGTCTACCTCCCAGCCTACCTGAAGGAGCAAGGTCAAGATTTTAAAATTTATGCTATCTTCCCGTGGTTCACAATGTAACTATGCAAAGCTCAATCTGTAAACTGAATTGACTGTTCTTAGCACCTAAAAGCTAATGAGATGTCCTTTAACCTGTCTCTAAAGAAGGGCGACAAGGGGACACAACCCTGACTAAAAAAGGCAACCACACTGTATCACTTCTAGATGACCCCAACCCTACTGCTCAGCTAAGCCCAGGCATCCTTGCTGTACTCTATCGTCAAAAGTAAGTGGTAATAGTTTCCTTGCTTCTGAGACTGGGAGGGGTTATTTTGATACTTCAGGCTGGTCCTCTGAGTTTAGCAACAGTCCTTAAACATTGCATTATAATCACGCACATATTGAATTTGCTCTTTGAGCCTCCAACAATGTAGATAGAATTTAAAGTCCATGTTTTTCCTTTTTACAAGCTTTTCACTTGTTCCACTTTGATCCACTTTTCAGTGAAGAGGCAGCTAAGTATGTTAGCTGAGTGAAGATGCAATTGAGTTATGCTGAGATAATGGTCTGGTAACATTCCCATAATTCTTGAGCATTGCATATTCTAGTGCTTCTGTTTACTCACTTCCCACTCTACTGCCTACACCTGAAGACACTTTCTAGTTCATATGCAGTCAGCACTTAACCCTTCTTTCCATGCAGCATCCCTTCATTTTTCAAACAGCTCACTGTAATTCACTCAGCAAAAGCTTGCCAAGTAGACTGCCAGCTGAGCAGAGCCACACAGGAACAGGCTGGGTTTGCATGCTTAGTTAGAGCCTCCTTGTTACAATCCAAGCATTAGCAATAGCTCACGGACTGTTCAAAAAGCCTTGGCTGTCAATCCAGCCCTCTGGTAAGCTGGGCATCAGAAGTGACTCAGCTGTCCTTGGGGAGACTGAACTCCCTGCATGTGCTGTTCTTTGGAGGGTGATTCACATCATCTGACATTTAATCACCGAGACCAGTCTCTGTCCATGTGAGTGCTTCTCTTCCATTTCAGCACAAAATCCAGAAAACTAGTCTGTCTGACCGTGCACTGGAAGAGAGCAGAGCAGTGTAAGCACAAGAGGGAGCAGTTATAACTAAAATACCTTAAATACCGTCTAGTCTAAAACTCTCTCAGGAAAGAATGAAAGTGGAAACGAAGCACAGTACCTAACAGGATAAACAACATCAACCACAAATTTAAAGGTGGCAGCCAAAACTGTTTACCTGCCACTATACTAAAAGGTTTGACCTTTTATTTCATCATGACTTTTTCAGGAGGAACTGAACAGTAGTTTTTATGGTTTGAAGCACTGAGGATTGAAACAGCAACAGAGAAGATAAACGTCGATCACATTGCAAAATATACCCCAGACTTTAGTGTCATGGATGGGTAGACTAACAGGAATCTTGCATTCACAGTCCAAAAATCAATTTAAGACTAAACCTGGAGAATCCCTTATACAGCAGGCAAACACTGGAGCACCAGTGTTGACAGAGATATAGTTAAGTAGGAGATACTATCTCCAATGTCTATTACAAGAAAACTTGCAAGAAGTATGGAAAGAGTTTCCTGGTTTTAATCAACAAAAATTACTAATCTGGAGGGTGCTGTATGCGGTGAAATGGTTTTATCTTTCATGATGAGCACAAATAAATTTGTATTTGCAATGAAGTACCAAGGCCAGCACAATCTGCAACTCTTCACACAGTCTTTGCAACTCTGCTGCATCAATCAATTGCAGTTTCTACCACTGAAGCTTTGCTCCTGGAAACCTGCATTATGTAGTCTTAAAATGCTGTATCTTTTGCAAATGGGAAATTTTTTTGTGATGTATGTGCTTGGCTGCTCTGATTTATCTGTGGTGTGACGCTTGGGGAACAGCCGCAGTTCAGCTGTTAGCAGCTTTCTGCAACATTCCCCACACTGTTCCCATTGATGATACATGCTGCTAAATTTGACTGCAGATAATCCTGAGATACTTAAAGAGACTTTCTGGTGAGGGAACATTTTCATAGCTTCAAGCAGAAGGCAGATGCAGCTGCTAGAACCTCCATTATTATTTATTTCATCTGAAGAAAAGCAGTCCTCCTTTATTCAGGCAGGTAAACACCAGACTTCATTGGCAAAATCAGTATCCCACACACTTCCAGAGTATCCTGTGTTATTGTTCATTTATGTGCCTTTGTAGTTGTTTGAGGTCTAATCAGAAGCTCTTGTGCCAAAAACTGTATTACAAGTTTAGCTTTCTTTTTATTTGAATGGCAGCTATACCTAGTAGATGTTCATCCTGTCCAGGGTCCCATTCAGAATCTATGCAAAACATGCCTTTAAAGGTTTGGGTTCACTGCAGTATTGCCATATACCCAAAATCAGTGAAAAGAAAATCAGACCTCAAATGGGACAGATGGGACCGCACAGCAACATTTCCATATTCACTCCTTAGTCTTTCATTAAATAGTTAACAAAGATAACAGTTCTAAGACTGCTGGTTTCAGTACAGAGACCTGAAAAGCAGGAAAATAAAACTATGAACTCATGTCAACATGGCCTGCAAATAGTTTTAAGCAGGCAATGATTTTCTGTAGCTATTTAATCATGTTGCACTGAAGTAACCGATAAGTCTTTATACAGCACCATATTGCATCATCTTTTCCTGAGCCATTTCTGCCCTGATTAGAAATTTCTATAATCACTGTTTTTACTTCCTACCAACAGGAAAATATGCAGAAAGTAAGGTATATAGTTGTGGTGAATTGAAAAGACATGTCTTTGAAGGGACCAAAAAGGAACATGAACTCATTCAGTTATGGAACACAACCAGGACATTTTTTGATGTTTTCTCTTGGACTTTGAGCACTCACATATGTGCTTCTATCCTCTGCTACAAATCTTTATAAGAATAGAATTTTAAGCACACATCTTCAATATGATGCAGATCACACTAACTTCATTACATCTCTGGTATGAGAATTGGCTGATTTTCTGATAACAAGTCTTCTTTCACACTTAAAAAAAACACAATATGTTAATATAAGCCACATTTGCTTTCAAAACGTTTTAGCTGCCTGGTGGGAAGGAAAGCCCTGGAAGAAGAGAGTCTGTATATCTCAAGAGAGTCTACTTAGATGAGGTTTTTGGTAGAAGTCTATTCTCGTGAAGTGCATTGCTTATTACAGTGTTTCCAGCTGTTTTCTTCTTCCTTGCCTTTACATCAAATTATTCTATATTCTTTTTGGATTAGGACATGTCAAGGGCAGAGGGCACTTCTGACATTACAAGGGCCACACAGCTGATTAGCACACTTGCTGCTGTACACCCACGCTCTGCCAGTATCTGTCTGCTACCGAGCAGCCTGGAGTGCCTTGGAGCAGCAGGGAGCTGCCAGAGAGAAACCACCAGAGAGGCCTCGTGGGTGGTCAAAAGAGAAAGGTAACTTGAAATAGACAACAGAGTAATATAAAGCAGCTCAACTTAGGCTAAATTCCAATTTAGTAGAAAAGCAGGGTTGTACGTAAAGGGACACATACCCTATGGAGACAATTTCTGAAGCGTACTAAAGCTTCCCAGTGAACATAAATACTGAATTCTGCAGTCTTGTGCTGGGTTCAGCTACAGCAGACATTTTTATTCCATCTTAGTAGCTGGTGCAGGGCTGTGTT
>NW_009925102.1:0-21923 GCF_000696875.1 Nestor notabilis
GCAGGCCGCGGGTCGGCCGAGACCTGCCCGGGGGATCCCCCGGCTGACCGAAGCACGGCTCTAATCACCTTGTCAATGCCAGCGAACCAGGGCGGATAAACCCGGCGGCTCTTCCAGACTCCGATAATTATACACCCGTAATAAGAAGTAAAATGGCAAGCCAGAAGCTTCTCTTGCCTCAAAGCCAAATAAAACCCAGAAACAAACTGCTGCAGCAGCAGCCCCGCAGCAGCACGCAGGAGCAGTGCCACAGCGGTTCGGAGGGAACTGTGAGGATTATACAGAAGTGCCATTGCCTGTCCAAGCCATGTGAACTAACTGCCCCCCAGCTCAGCTGCCAAAAGCTTGCCTGGGGAATGAGGAGGCCGGCGTTTCCAGTCACCTTCTTGACTTCTTGTTCCCAGATTGATTAATTTATTCACCTGCATGCATGCCAGCCTGCGCTGCTGAGGCATACAACACCCTCCTATGGCCTTGCCTGGGTGCCTGGAAAAACAGTATTCAGCTTGCAGCTTTGAATAGATTGGCTGGATAATGTCCTCACCGATTCCTAACACGTTAGTATATTAAGCTGTTTTATGCGCCTGCTTATAGACAATGCGTATCAGCATCCACAAAGAAGGCTTGAACGGGGGAAAGAAACAAGCAGATGAGATTCTGCAGCATCTCTGCTTTGAAGAGACTACTTTAAAACAAGATGGCATTTCAGCAATCATCCAACTTGCTCTAGAAAATGCTGATAAAGCATTAAATTATTTAAAGCCATGGTAGAAGCAGTAGTGAGTATCAAACTATAAATGTAAGCAAAGGAGGAAAAAAAAAAAGAAAAAAGAACTAATAATAAAACAAGGTAGGATCAAGCAAAAATGGGAGCCCCACTGTCCCCTTGGAGACAGGGGGAGAGAGACTCCCCAGCATCTTAGACTTAGCTTCTGTTTCAAGCCACAAGGAAGCAGAGGGAGGGAAAAGTCCTGTCCTTCCCATGTGTTTCTGACAGTCACGGCACCAGCACTCTTATGCAACCATCACATTACTTGCAACAGGACCAGCGTCTTCACCTCACCCAGCAAGCAGGTCTCCCACTGACTCCCCAGCCACCACGCAGGCAGGTCACGCTCTCCTCTGCTCGCCCCTGGGTTGCAGATGCAGCGTGATACACAAATACATAATAAACCTTTGCACTTCTATTATTTTTGACAGTTCTCTCCCACCATCCATGAGTTGCTTTCTGTGAGTGTGGGGGAACCCTTAGTGGCACACGGTTGAAATAATCCTTCTTGCTTTTTCCACCCTCCTTATCCCAGAGAATGCTGTCCTCTCAAAGCGAAAAGAAAGGGTGACAACATGTAAATAGTTACTTAATTTCTGCATGTAGCAGTGTCACTGTTATTACTATGCTGCACTGAGCTGGTGTCACTGACAGAAGAACCACATGAAGTTTATGGAACCGCCTAGAGCCTACCATAGATGACAAAAGATCCCAGCAATGGCAGATGGCATGTGAATCACTGTAAAGGCAATTAGCAGCTAGCTGCTGGATTTTGACATGCTGGGGAGGACAGAAGGGGTTTTCTCTGCTCCAAGCAGCTCTCACCAGAGGGGCTGGAAATAGGCATTAGTCTCACTTTGCCCCCACAGAGTCTTTGCAACCAGCACTCCTGGCTTTGAGACTGCTGTACTGCTAGGTACCTATAGGCACCCAGTGCAGAAAAGATTTGCAGCAGTAATAAGAAAGCTGTCTTTTTACCTAGATGGGCACAAGTCACAGCTGCTGCAAGCAGAGTGGTTTAAGCAGAGTGAAAAAACCACAAAACACCTATGCAGCAAAGGACCACCAAGCCAAGTGCTGTGAAAACATTACAGAGTGCTGTAAACAGTGATTGAAAATGCATCAAAACCATCAAATGCTTCTAAGCAACAATGACAAATAGATTCTGGAACTGTTCAAGCTGGATACCTGTCAAAATGAGTTTGTACGGTAGACAACGGTCCTAAATTTTGATCAGAGAGCTAAATAAGAACTCTTCAGCATGAGCCTTGTCAGCATATATCCTTTTCTCCAAGTCAGTAAAAAGAATAATATAAAAATGTACTAGTAAAATAATGCGCAGCAAACATCTCATCTGTGTGGCTGCAGTGCAGACCTTGGATAACCCTGAAGCAGGGACATTATTCTGGGCAATCTTACTGACAGCACCATGACCAGTAACACTCAGAAGGCTACTACCTTAGTTAGGAAACCTAAGGTAACAAATCACACCAGTTTTTCCTACACTTGCTAGTTTGTTTGCTCATTACTTTACAGGTCACTGTTAGTTTTTGTGAGCTCTGCAGTAGGGAGGCTTGTGTACTTCTTATTTGCTCAGTGTACACACAAGAACAGTGACTTTTTGGGGGGGCTCCTTGCACTGTTGCAATCAACAGCATTAACTACAAACCCTTACAGCCTCACAGCACAGGTGCTCTGCCTCTGGAAGCACAGCATCCACTAATCCTTTTTGCTGGAGGAGAAGCTCTATCAGCTATCACCAATACCTGGACTAAGCAAGGCTGTCCACTTAAGAAGGGCAATGTGCCAGTTTGTATGTTTCCATCCCAAACCAAGCATGCTGGTAGGTATTCAGTAGGGGCCAGATACTACTACCTTTCAAAGAGCCAATGAGAGGGCTCTCAGTAGCCCTCTCATCAACATCTCACTTCCACATCAGTCAGTTCTTCCTATAGCCTGCTCAGTTTCACGTTTCCCAGGAGTCAGAGGCTGTACCTCTCAGAAATCCACGCTCCTGATGTTATGACAGCACTATTGCACACCATTCAGCATCTGCTTACAAGCCACTGCTGGCATCCTTGGCATGGATTGCTTACTCCCTAGAAAATCCAAGGTTTGGCAACTCTAGTTCTACCAACTACTGCACTTTCTGACTCCCAGGCTGCTTTGCACTTGCCGACTGACTTCCATCAGTAGGTATGACAGCATTTTACAACCACTAATCAAGCCTGAAACAACAGTGAAAAGTCAATAGGTCATTATCTCCATTCTGTACGTAAGTAAACTGAAGAAGACTGTGAACGCAACAGAGATGTTACATTCAAGAAAATCCTACTGAATAGTTCTAATATAGACCCTAAGCAGCTTTTGTACAGAAAGCAAACACCAAATCAAATAAAAAAAAAAATTAGCAGTAAGCATGCCTGCACTCTAATCTTACTCAATATAAAGTGCTACATACTGTACGTACATGATTACTAATCACCAGGACAGAGCCAAATGACATATTACTATACGAAATTGCTTACCATCCTGCAGATAGAACCAAGACTGCAAAGATATTTAGAGAAAATCCAAATGTTTGAGAAGTTATTTGAAAAGTTAGCCATTTTATCATCTATATGAACCTTCTTACAATAGGATCAGCCCTAAGGATTTGACTGCTTTGGTATTTTGCCAGCTATAGAAACCAGAAGTTGTAATGCAATAACATGGCTACAGGTTTCAGCATCTATAACTCAAGGTTATATGAGGACTGATACCCAATGCACATATTAATCTTGCCTAGTTTGACAGCATCTAATCACATTACCTATAATGTAGCACATGGAATTCGAGTGCCACTGAATTCCAGAGAAATTGTTAACATGCAATTTTGGAGGTTTTTTGAAAACTTTTCTAATGCATCAGTCCAAGTGCACCAAGCCAATTACATGCCACAAGAAAGGAAAACAACCCTTGCAAAAATAAAATTTGTGCCTACTAAAAAAAGCCTTGTGAATTTCAGGGAGTTCTCATGTAATACTGGAACACACTTTACTCACTGTTTGTTTCGCTTCCTCCAGCTCACAGCTTCTCAGGCAAAAAGAAAAACAAAAGAAATGCACAGCAGTAGCAAACTTTCAGAGCTAGAAATCAAAGTTCAGAATTAATTAAAATGTTCAGGAAAAGGATGTTGAGATGAAAAAGCACATAAAAAGAAACACATGAAGCTAAGAGTTACCTTCCAAGTGGAAGTGCTGCCCTTTCTGAGGACAACCAACCACAGAGAGCCAGTCTCTCTCTGAATGGATGGTAAGGTGACATGGGACAAGCTGCTACATTGAGTTGTGTCAGTTTCCCCCTTCTGTAAAACGTGTCTAATAATATAGCTTTTACAAAAACTACTACAGCATGCTGCTGGAAAGTGCTGTATAGCAGCACTGCTTTTATTATCATCCAACAGAGGGCATTTAAGCAGAACGACTGTCCATGTTTCTTCCACTAAGAACAGCCACTGGCAGTGTTCCTCACCAATTATGTTTTCTCCACATGCCTTAAAAAACAAAAACGCAACAAAAGAACCAACCACCACCAAAAAACCCCAATGGGCTCATTAAACAGAGGTTTCAGAAGGCTGCACTTCAGCAGCTGAAGAGTGCTAGCATACCTATACATTAATGGTTTCTCAAAGCTATGATACCTACAAGTAGTGATCCAGGTCTGGACTGGTATCAAAGCATCACATCTTAAGGGTATTTGCATGATGGCCAACAATGAATGAGGAGTCTTCAGTAAGGTATGATTCCACTACAGGAAGCTGCAACTCTAGCATGGCTAAGGAGCAGTAGAAGAGGAATGCAAGGTCTTCAGAAAACATACCCCTTTCAAGCCATCAGACTTTACAGCTTACCTTGAGGTTCTTCAGTTGGCATGTCCTTAAAAGAACAAACCCCAAACTCCCTCTAATTGATTTTAGTAAAAAAACCCCACAAACAAAAAAACAAATCAAAAAAACACAGTGTGATTCCTCAAACCTTTGCTCTGTTACAGCTGGTACACATCTTAAATCTCAGCTGTTGAAAAACAGCTACTGCATCATTTTTATTCCCCATTTTCACCAGTGCTCAATTCATGCTTATTCCTAATACAGCAATTGACTCTAATCCCACTGAGCCTCACCATGACTCCTCATCATATTTTTCTGCTCTCCCAGAGGAAGACTTCAGCTTCCATTTCACACCTCTGCAGACATAGCAAGCAAGTCCATATGTTGGATTATCCAAACTAAAACTGTCATTCTACAAGAACAAGCTGGGAGTTGAGCAAGAAAATCAAAGTCAATGGACCAGGTCACAGGCCTTCAACAGCGGCCTTCAATCACCTGTCAAATGCCTTTCCTGTTCAAGGCATGCATCCAGAACTAAGAGTAAAGCAAGGCACGGGACAAATCCTAGCCCTCCAAATTCAGTGTCCCACACAGGACTCCCACAGGTAGTAGAGCACGAAGCTGATGAGCTCATGAAGGCATCTCCCCTGCTGTCACACTTTCTTGACACAGTTTCCTCTGCTGTGGTTTGAAAATCATCTTGAGGTTGTCCTTCAGCTGCCAGCATACTTGCTGCAATTACCCTCTTCTGCTACAAAGCCTTTTGGGTTTGGTCTCCAGGGAGCCCAGGAAGGCCTTGCCAGCTCTGTATTGCACAAACATGCGGAACACTAAAGAAATTACAGATTTAGTGTCCCTTAGCTCACCTTCTTTAAACTCCACCTGCGAACTGAGGTCACAGAGCTTTTCCCTAACTTACAGTGTATGCATTTTTTTCTTCAAGCCCCATAAGAAGAGAGATAATGAAAGGGAGATAGGAGTAAAGCAGCAAAAGGTCACTGTAGGGGAACTCCAGTTTTCAAATTTGAGCCTTTCAAGGAAAGAGTTGCTGATTTTCTCTTCCTGCAGAGTATCATAAGGCAGCAAGAAAGTCATTGTAGGCAAACACTGGCTTTTTCCAAGTTGAGCCTTTCAAGGAAAGAATTAATGATTTTCTCTTATTGCCGAGTACCACACCTGTAGGTGTGATGGAAAGCACGGAAGATAAGAGGCTGTCTGTTGAAAATAAGTGAAAGATCTGCATTTTTGGGATGATTGTGACTGTGTTTCTACTTCTAGGAATGAGTATGTTAATTTTAGGCTACAATGCCAACCTGATCTCACACTCTGGGCATATCTGTTGCAAGTAGCTGCTGTTCCTTCCCTTCCCCTGAACGGTTTTAATCCTGATGGCCAACTTAATAAAGAACACCAGAAGGGTGTCTTGTGTTGGCTGAAGACTGTTAAAAAAGTTTGATCTAATTATTGACCCATGAAGAAGAGGCAAGAATGTGAGACCATTCTCTGTCCAACATCAGAGAGCCCACAAAGATCTATAGGAAGTGACTGGTTGCACTACTCCTGTAACCGCTCCTAAACTTGGTTTAGAATGACCCAAATTTCCATCTATCTCATCTTTTAATTGCACTCCATCTTGGTTTTAAATACCACTTTCTTAAAAGCATCCAGTAGAAAACTCCAGGGCAATGCCAGTGTTTATGAATGGTCTAACATAACAATAAAAAAAAACCCAAACAAACCCAAAACCCCAAAACCAAAACCAGTTACCAGTCATGTATATGTAAACATTACGCCCACTGATGACCTTGCATACTCCCTTACTGTTCCTCTCATGCTTTTAAGACCTAGTGCATCTGTGACAACAACAAATACGGCAAACGGAAGTACTGATGGGGCACCACAAAAATTACTTGATTTTCTTTTTACTGAGTTTACAGTCATATTGAGTGCTTCTTTCTCTCCATCCCAGGATGTACAGGTTTGCTTCTACCAAGATAATTTTGTGTTGATTAATGCAGAGAAACAGAAATAGCACAAATTACACTTTTTTGAGCTAGAAGCAATTCCGCTTAGCATCACGTGCTGCCAAAAACAAAGCAGCAGCTTGTTCCTTGCAGCTCATAAGATCACGTTTAAAGACACCCAGCTACTCACCAGTGCATTGCTCATCACCTGGGTACTATGATAAAACCACATATGTGGCACAGACCAACTTTGGAAATCTGCAGAGGATGCTACAACATTTTTCTAATGATTTCTTCTGCTCCTCCACTCAGCCACATGCAGAACATGGCAAATGTTTACACCCAGTCTGCTTCACTTCACTATCGATGCGTGGAAGCTGACCGCAGTGAAGGCACAATAACTTCTGTTTAAAACTACTGTACAAGTAAACACATCTTCAGATGGCTTAAATGAACTCCAGCTTCCTCTTCTGAAGAGGCTCTAGTAAATGCTCATTTTCTTTGTTCCTATTGCTCATGTGCCTATGATGAGCAAGAGCTACAATCCAGCTGTTACTAATCCTTCCCTCAACATGGCCAGAACCTTAGACTGCAAGGAACTCTACAAATAAATAAACAACCACAAGAGGGCAGACACAGGACAAGTGCCCCTGGTGAGCAGAATATCCTAGGGAATATAGCCTCTCCTTTTCAAGATGAGCTGCCAACACCTACTAAATAAATAAAAATAGCAGCAGCCAATAGAGTGCCAATACAGGCAGTTTTCCTTTCTAAGATCACCAGCTTCTATTCAATAAGAAAAGAAAGCATTTTAGCACTTGTAAAACTAATTCTGCCTGTCTTGATTGTGTGTGCTGGTTTTTGCTGGTGCAGAATTAATTTTCTTCACAGCAACTAGTATGGGTCTGTGTTTTGGACTTGTGCTGGAAACAGTGTTGATAATTCAGGGATGTTTTTGTTATTGCTGAGCAGTGCTTGCACAGAGCCAAGGCCTTTTCTGCTCCTCACCCCACCCCACCAGTAGAGCAGGCTGGGTGCACAAGCAGTTGGTAGGGGACACAGCCACTTCAGCTGACCCCCACTGACCAAAAGGATATGACCTGTGTGGTGTCATGCTCAGCCTATAAAGCTGGGGAAATAAGAAGGGGATGTTCAGAGTGATGGCCTTCGTCTTCCCAAGTAACTGTTAGATGTGATGGAGCCCTGCTGCCCTGGAGGTGGCTGCCTGTTGATGGGAAGTAGTGAAGGAATTCCTTGGTTTGCTTTGCTTGTGTGCATGACTTTTGCTGTACCTGTTAAACTGTGTTTATCTCAACCCATGAGTGTTCTCACTTTTACTGTTCTGATTCTCCCTGCCATCCCACCAGGCGAGAGTGAGCGAGCAGCTGTGCAGGCTTAGCTGCCAGCTGGGGTTAAACCACAACATTGTGATATGATGGGTTCTAATATAGTAGCAGAGGTATTTTGGCAATTATAATTTCTGCTGTGAGTCATGCAGTAGTATTGTATTAAGAATCTCAAAAAAAAAAAAGGAGTCCAAGTCAGGAGTTTAACTTTGACTGGCATTTTTTAAACATACTAAGCAAGTCTGAACTAATATGAGAAAATGATTTTCCTCACGGTATTTATTCTTTTGGAATAATTCATTAGCTAAAGACTTCTCAACTCATACAGTCAAACATGAAGTCCTAACTGGAGTCTCTTGCCTTATTCAAATGGATTCTACTAACTTTTCTTCTGTCATAATCCCCACTGTTATTTTGCATCAATCGCTATTCTCAAAGAAAACTCAGTAAATCCACCTTTTTTTTTTTTAATAGAAAAAGCTCTGAATTTCAATGCCAGTGACATTCTCTGTCATTAGCATAAATAAGACAGGTACTTTTGAATGAGTGACTCAAACTTCAGGACTGGAAGAAATATTTTTTGGTTACTTGCTTCCTGTTTCCTCAAAATTTTAAGATAAAGAAGAAACAGAAGTTATTGCTTGTTGCAGGGTGAGGAGCTGAAAAACTCTAAAATTGTAGCCACCAGCTTATGGGCTTTTTGTAGAGTGTTTTTTTCTTTCTTTTTTATTTCTTGATAAAGCCAACATTTTGACCCAGAGAATACAGAATTTGCCAAGGTTTTCAAATATACAGCTGAAGTTTTTAAGTAATCCAAATGCCCTCAAAAACAAGGAAACAAACAAGCCCTTTTGGTGTCCACTCTCCATTTGGACAAAAAGAAAATAGTTATGAGATAACTTCCATGGTTACCTCTTAAATTCCATTCTTGTTACACACAAGTTTCCTGTGACTCAGCCAGAATATTTAGGATCAAATGTATTAGTGATGCTCACCACATAGTCATCAGAATACATAATTTATGACACCCATTCTGTTCAGGAAAAAGGAGACACTGCTTTAATATCTATTAGTAATCTGTCACTGTTGTTTACATGGAGGAAAAGTGTTAATAAAGGCTGGCATTTTTCCCTGATTCATTTCAGGTACAGCAGCAGATCCTGCTCAAAACTGGCTGGTAACACTGCCTGGAACGGGCTGTCTCCTCTCCACAGCCGTACTGTTGATGCCTTCCAGCAGCAGGGAGGTGCCAAACCAGTACTAGATTCTTTCCTTCCTTCTGGAAACACGATCACAGCATAATCACCTCCTTCTGAACACCTTTTTATTCATGTGTTGTTGGTTTTATCCCCTCTGCTGCTCACAGACACTGCCTGTTAATGAATGCTTAACAGGAAAGCAAATACAGGTATCTGAAGATGAAGCCCAAGCAAAACCAAAGTGAAGTTATTCTTTGTAATAGAAGCTGGAACAGCACCAATGGAGCCGACTTACATACTTTTACAAAGCTGGAGTTTATAACAACGTGAAAGGTTATTCTGTTGGCAGGCAGTAACAACAGAGAAGTGGTGGCCAAACTCCGGCTCTTCAGCCGTTCTGTGTTTGCTTACATACAATTCAATCAAAGATCCCCAGCCAAGGCTCACCCACGTGGTCAGGAGTAGATCAGTATCCACCGGCACACTGACAGCTGGGCAATCCGATCTTCTCAGCCTCCAGCCAAAATGAGCCATGAGAGGCTGGGACCACTGGCTCAGCCTGGACTGCTGCCACAACTGGGCCATCACCACCGGAAAGCTGTCGCTCCCCCTCAACAATGCAACACACTTGGATTTCCCTTCCCCGCTCGTTGCCCTCTAAAGACGTGTCTCATGACTCAGCTGGAGACTGATAAATGGTATGGAGCTGGAAAGGCTGACCACCCATACACTGCTTGCTTATTTTCTTAACGCAATAGCTGAGCAGAGTGGGGGAGAGGCACGTGTTTAGCCTCCAGCAGTCATGCAGGAGACCTGCGTTCACCCATTCCTCTCACTAATTAGAAATCTGAAAGACAAGAAGTGACACACAGTAGAAACATCCTAAACAAAACCTCCTGCCCAGAAATGTGAAATCAAGTTTGTATTTGTAATCTAGTGAAGAGAAATACTTCCCAACATGCTTGATCTAATAGCAGCTGAACTGGAACTATCCTAACTAAGCTTTGTGTAACAGAGTCAAGAACAGTTACAGATATGCCTGGAAAATCTGTTCTCCAGCTTCAGCTGAGTATTCCTGATAAATGTCCTGGGAACAGCAAAAATTAATATTGCAACACAACAAAAAAACCTTCAGGGTATCCCAGCCTGATGAGGAATTATATTAGGCTCCTGGCTGATGAAAACCATTCAGCATTCATCATGTATCAGTGTAGTAATTCAATAGTATTATTTAGCTGTATTTTCATTTGCATAAATAAAGCCAAGGGAGACATCTTCTCTGTGCTATAAATTGTTGCTCTTCAAGGTTTTTGGGAGTAGCACTTTCTTTTACTTGGGAGCTGCTTAATAAACTACATCCATTGTTATTAAGCCTTCTCTTGCGTGTGGTGCTCTAGTCTCCTGCTGGATCCCAAGGAGACAAATCACAGTGAATTACTAAACCTTTAATTTACTTTTGATTAAAAAAAATAAAGGGAAGGAGAGAAAATAGATCCACATAGGGAAACTGCTTCAAAGGCAATAAGAGCTTTGGAAGATGCAACTACACATTCTCTCATCTCTTTTTTTCCCTTTTTTTTAGATTCCACGTGGACTAAAATCAGCCTCACATATGCCAGGGGAAGCTTTCATTCACTGGATGGAAAGACGTGCCATGCACCAGTCAGTCAACCAACCACTCTTGCTGGCTTCAAGGTTAGTGTTAAACTGAGTTAACCCTTTTTCACAGGCATTTTTGTGGAGAAGAAAATGAAGCATGATGACAAAGAAGTTTCCTAAACTGTAAAGATAAGGAACATATATTCCAATTAAAAAGGTAGGCTTGCACCATGAAAGGGAAATTATCCTCTAAATCCATTGACAGTACTATTCTAATACTCCGCTGGCAAAATCATATGGAGCCATGAACTCAAATAGCCATACAAGTTCTGTAATAGCTACTTACTTCAAGATTCAATCCTACACTAATTCTACCACAAAATTCTCCTGTAAATAAATAACGCATTTCCCAGAAATAGGTGTAATAGAATTGCCATCAACTGGAATACTTTATTTGTTCATTCTACACAAACACATACAGATTGGGAGTAAGCTTCTATTAATTCTTTTGGAAAACACCAACTCTAACATACATAATAAGTTTGTCAAAGGTAATAAAATCAGAGAAAGCAGCATTTCAAAAACATTCAAAACCTTTGGGTTCCTTCTGAATGAAAAACTTGATGAAAAACCAGTTTTAAAAATAAAGCTGTGAATGAAGAAGGCAGCAACAGGCAAATTATCTTGACAAGGAAAAGGGAAGGGTGCAGGAAAGGTATAACTTTATAATACAGCACACACATCAGACCTGGTGGTGTAGCCATAGGTAACAGAACAGGAGGAAAAAAAAAAACCCAAATAAAACAATGTGCCCTTTGACTGGAGCATCACCCCTATGCAACTTATTTCTGTGTTTTGGCTTACTTATCAAGGCAAGACCAAGACTTCCTTCCAGGCAGTTCAAAAGAAACCAAACAAAATTGAACCCAAAAGGCAATCTTCATCCAAATGCAGGAAATAAACTCTCTCCAATTTCTTCTTTTAGTGGGATGAAAGGAGATAGAAGAAATAGCTTTTCTATACAAGAAACATCCCAATTTAAAAATACTTGTTCTTTAGAATCTCTAACCTCTAAAGTCCTGAGAATCTGGATCTAAACCTCCCAAAATTTAAAGCATCAGCTACGGCACAGCTCACATGTAAATATGCAGCAGTGCTGTATCTATTCTCTTTGCTGGACTGGGATATCCAGCAAACATTCACCTAGATTTGCAGTCACAAAGGACGCTGGCAGTAATGGCTAGTCTGAAGATGCTGAGGAAGCAGATGACCTTTCTGCTGTCACTGGCTATGGATGATTCCTTTACTGCCAAGATGAGTGGTAGTCAGCTAAGGACAGCTAATTTACACCTTTCCCTCCCCCCACATATCTGGGCCTTTATATGAACTACTCAAAGGTTAAGAGCCAAGCACATGCTTATTTGTTTTGCTGGTAGCTGCCCAGGTGACTACAATCACAGCTCCTCTCCTTGTACAAGCTGGATCACCACAGACTTTTAGGGAAAAGCAGGTCTTCTGCCCTATTAGTTACTCCCCTACTGGTCAGCATTACCTTGGGTACTTGTGGGTATCTATATGAAATGTTGCAGAATCCAGATTTTAAAAATCAATCACATCTTTCTCTAAAAGCTCACAACTCCACACCAGCTCCACATTTGATTGGCCAAAACAAAATTCCAGTGTCCGCCAGCTCAGCAGAATGTCTCTCAAATTAGCCAGTTGTGACAATCAGTTTTTCTGTTTACACTGTATGTGTAGAAAACCACACACACAAAAATAAATATTTGTCTCACTATTTTAATACACACATACACATATATATATGTATATGCAAATGGAAATCACTAGGATGAATTGAGACGAAGGTGACACAGGAGCTGAGATTCAACCCAGTTTCTGCCACAGGCAACCTCTGAGACCTTTGTGAAGTTGCTGAAACTCAGATGCTTCCTAATTTCCCATTAATTTCATTTAATCCAAAACATTGTTTCTTTGTGGGATACTCAACCTGCAGGTACCTGCCTAAATTAGGAGACCAGGCTCCCCCTGCAGCCAGTCATAGGAAAGAGGCTGCCCAGCAGTATCATAGAGAAAAGTGGTGCCATATGTCCAAAACACACTGGAAAAACTTCTTTCACTACTGAGTATAAAAGGAGTGTGGGAAAGCTAACTTTAACTAAGACAGCTAAAGTCTTTGTCTACAGTGTGCATGTGCATATGTGTCAGCCTCCTGTGCACTTCAGTTCCAGCCCATAAAAGAGGAATGACAACACTTAACTACCTCGTAATAGTCTCAGCAAAATAAACACTGAAAAGGCTGGGAGACCTCAAGGTATTGCAGTGATGTAGTCACACAGGAGACAGACAGTGACCTAAAAAGAAGAGATTTTAACCCCTGAGAGGGGAGCTGTGAAGCTTACACAGCAAACTTCAATCACTTTGCATGTATTGTGTGGGTAGAACCAGCCCGTCCAACAGTTTTATCTTGTGTTCTTGGGAGGCCCCAGGTGCTCAAGACACCAATACCTCCGTAACTTTAACTTCACCTTGAAGAGCTGCAGGAATGTATTTTAAATGCATTATATTTAGCCTTATACACTATATCCATATAGACACATACAGTGTTAACTATTTCAAGATCCCCACAGAGAGCTGTTAGCATAGACAGAACATGCATCGGCATACTATTTAAGCCACATGCACCATCTGCTCCAACATTTTAATGTAATTTACCAGGCAAAGCTGAGCAGGAAAAAAACTGCTAGATGAAAGATATTAAATTTCCCCTTCCCCCAAACATCCCCTGCTGCTTGATATATGAACCTAGCTCACCCATAATTAATATTTAAGAACATATATTCATAAAAAAAACCCACCACCAAAAGCACAAGACAAAAAAAACCCAAAATGAATACACACAAAAAACCCAAAACATGCACAAAAGAAATAGAGTCGTGTGTCTGCAAGGTTACATTGACATAATTTTCCTTTTTACTAATCTACTGTCCAAAGTAATAATCCTTTTGCCAAAAGCAAAACAAAAAGGAGTGGACAGATTAAGAATTTTAAATTGTTACTTCCCTTCAGAATTTTGATGACCTTTAATAAATGACTAAAGAAAGGTCTATTTAGTGTGGCATTGAAGCCAAGCACATTCTACGTGTTAAGACTTACATTTGGCTGAAGGTGGCAGCCCTGGGCCAAGTACTACTAAAATTTTGGCACTAAGTCCTGCACCTGATCTGTAAGGAGGCTTCCAAATGGTAAAGACTTACACTTCAAGAATCAGGTTTCACCAAGGAGTACACTCATGACAAATAAGCTTCCGCCTTTTAAAACAAAAGCAATGACTTGCAGAACTAATGACAAACTCCTTTTGTCATGTTTAACTATACATGAATATGTTTAGACAAGGTTAGCAATTTTTTATTCGTTAGAAGTAGCCTCCAAATTAACAAGAAACAGTACTAGGAAAACTGCCCTTGCTATAGTTTCAGGCTATTACACACAACTGGAAGACCAAGACTGCTCAGCAATTTACAAAACTGTAATTGTATGCAAGCCTCCGACAAAATGTTCTCTCCATAGCCTTACTGAAAGCCCAGTTCTTGCTCATTTCCTTGTTAATGCCATAACAGCCTCCCACTATTCATGCTGGAAAGCTGACATTTCCTCTTCCAAACCCCTACAACACTGAGTGTGTGTTGTTTGTTTGTTGATTGGGGTTTTTTTGTTTTGTTTTAAATGATTGGGGTTTACAATCTCCTGGTTTTGGGATAAATTTTAGTCCAATTTTGTTGCTTCCATCCCCAGCTAACATTCTGCAACACTGAGCACTGAGAACATTGCCATTGATTTCAATCAGCAAAGGATCACACCCTAACTGCTTTCAATTTCACAGTTACTAAGCAACACTATGTGATCGCAGCCTCCAAGCAAGCAATGTCCTGTATTCAAAGGTTTGAATCCTTTAACTCCATAACTGACCTGGGAACTTCGGCACCTACCAATGAACACCAGCTTTGCAAATCTTGGATAACAAACTCTTGAAGCACTGAAATAAGTGTATCTTACGTGCTGTTAATTGATGTTAGCTCTACTGAACCATAAAATTTCCTTGTAGTCTCCTCTTGGACCTAAAACTGAGAGTACTTGCTACTCTACTTTAAAGTTTCTATATTTTTTCCAGTGTTAACCAGAATAAAAATGTTTTTTTCATTATATCAAAATTCATAGATAACATTTCTATTGAAATTACATATTCCAGTATACTTCAAGATGAAAAACAAAGCACATAAAAGTGGAATTTTATACACTACAATATGTTAGATTTTATACTTCTTATCGAATATTGATTATAATAAAAATCATCTATCTTACATTATACTAAATAATTGCTCTAGGTTAGAACCAGTAGCCTTAGGGGAACATGTAACAATTCCTTACAATTCAGTATTTGCAGTAGTGCCTATTTTTTCAACAATTATATAAAAACACTGCCATAGGGTATATGCTTTTCGTTTAAAAACAGCATCTATCACTATTACTAAATATCACCATATTCTCCATTTTGTTAGTAGTAGTAGACTTTCCTGAACATAAACAACTCTTAAAAAATACTCAGTACTGGATCATCCCCACTATCCAGCGAATGACTAGGAATGAAGGTGGCTGTCCCTCCTTGGGCAAATCCTGATCTGGTTTAACATTTTAAGAATGTGAAATTTCAAGAGTGAGATAACGCACATTGGAATTCCACACACAATAAGGTTGCAACAAAAAGTGCTAGTTGGTTCTGTTCCATCTCTATCTTGGTTCTTTATTATACCTGTGCTGTGGAGATCTATGTCAGAAACTAGAAATCTAGCTTGTTAAGAAGTATGCAGGGGGGAGGGAAGGAGAGAGATGTAGAGAGAGAAGAGGAAAAGAGAGTCATAGAGACTCTTCAGAGACCTCAAAAGATAAAAAGAACAGAGTAAGAAAGCCAGTGATGAACAGTACTATCAGTATATTTGAACATATTCAACATTTTTCCCATAACTGATACATTTCTATTTACATGTACTAAATATCTGCATCTGTTATATTAAAAGGTGGTTGAAATCAAAGAAAGGCTCCTTCCAAAACATAAGAAGGCATCAGAAAAAAAACAATAGGATATTGTTGTTCAGAAAGTAAAACAAATGTAATGCTGATTGCATGGGGCACTAAAATTACAACAGAATTCTTCACTTGACAAAAAATCTTAATACGATTTGTCAATACCATCAAAGTTTGCTGCATGAGGAGCATAACCTCCAAGGAACTATACCAAGGTTATTTTGGACTGGGAGTCATCATTATAGTCCAACAGAAACTTCAGTCAACCTAAAATACCAGCTACTTAAAGCTTATGTCATGGCCCCTTCACAGCACGGGACTAGTTTTTTCACTCCTCCACAAAGTTTCTTCAGTTATTCTGCATTTTTTTTTGGTGTTTCATATAGATTCATATATGAATATATACCTTCAACAAAAAAGAAAACCAAAACAACAAACCACCTAACCTGTGCTGAAGCATCCTAACTGTTTAAATTATAACCACCATAGATAACCAGGCATATCCAGCTTCTGCTTTGAATGACTGTTTCTGATTGCCTCACAAACCCGTCTTTTATATTCAACCAATAACACACAAAACAAAAGGACTTAAGGATTTTGAAGTAAAAGCTCTCTTCCTTTCTCTTCCGTAAATATTGTTTTATGGAAGGAAAAGTTTGGGCAGGCTTTGGAAGGTAGTTGAGTTCTGCTAGAAAACAAAAATAACGAAGGAGCTAGGAAAGAAAATTTTCACCTCCATCCTCCACAGAGGATCTCCTTTCTGGACTTGTGGATTTTCAACTTTGGGCACAAGCAGCTTGCTGCCATAACACACTAAAAAAAACACTAAAAAATTTTTGGGTTAGTAATAGCAAACTTGGCTTCACCATACCTAGATGCAAACTGGCCTACCAGGAAACCTACTGGGGTTTTAAATCATTGCAAAAGAGGATTAAAAAAAAAGAGACTACTCAAAGGAGCAGTAGGCATGAAAGACTGGTATTTGACTCCTCACCTGACTGAAAATGTGAACTACCTTGTCCTCATTGTTACTTTGAGCCAAATAAGCTAATCATTAGCCAACATAATTATTAGCCACATTTCATCACTTGTGGAAAACAGAATCCAGTGCTTCAATAAAATTACAATGAGATACATTAGAGTCAGTTTTTGCAGCCAGGTGTTTTTTGCAGAGCTACTGGAGGGAGCATAAAACAAAAACTATGTCTACGCAAGGTGCAATTCTCTCTAAATGAAGTGAAAAATAATTGGCACTTCTGCAACTAAGGTTGTACGCTCTGAAAGTATGTTGCTAATAAATAATCTTTTTTGTTTGTCTTAATAATACAAGTCTAAAAGTCATTCAAAAGCTAGACTTGAGTTACTAAATTCATGGGTGCTCGCAAGGCAAGAATTGCAATGAATAGTTAGGAAAGTTGTAGTGCAGAAGGGATATAATTCACCATAATTCAGAAAAAGAGCTGAGACAGAGTAAACTGGAAACTTTGACCGCTGTAGAAACTGTTGGTATTTCATGTACATTCGTTCACATACACACAGACAAATGCATACACTAATTGTTTTGAGGCCACAGTTTAGCTCTCCTCACACATATTAAAGTAACCTAAATACAAGAACTGAGCAACCTAAAAGATGATCAAGAATAAAGCCTCACCATTGTTGTGTTACATCTGATGGAAATAAAATTACACAGCAGCCTTTCACTTCTGAGGTTGTATTATATTTACTACACCATGAACATCATAACCTGAGAAAGAATGTTAGCATAAACCATTAACTCATTGGGGAATAACTCTGGAATAGGATATCTTTTTAAAAGGAAAATGGTCACATTAAAATAGATGAAAGCTTTGAGGAAAAGAAGCTGTGCCAAGCAACTGGGACCAAAATTGCACCATACATAGTTACCTTTCTTGGACTTCGACAGCAAGAATTTAGAGCACATGAAAAATACAACAAAAGCTTAGGAAACCAACTAAAAAAAGGAGTACAACCTGGCTATCTGAAAGCACACTTGTGAGAATTAAGCAGATCATATTCCAAAAGGTTCCCATACCTAATTAATAGTAGAAGAAGACACTGAACAACAGAGACTTGAACACATGCAGTCTGCCCTGTGCTTACAAAGAATTGCCTATTCTCAGCTAACAAAAAAACAAGCATGCAAAATTTTCTATATACAAATAATCAGAAAAAACCCCACTGATTTCTCCTCTCCTCCTTTTGTGTAAGTTTTAGACCTTGCTCTGTAATAATTCCAATTAAAATCAGTTATGTTGTTCTTAATGAAGTTTACAACCTCATAAACAACCAACCTGAGAAGAAAAGAAATAAAACAAAGGCAAAAAGCAACCTACCATTTAACCAGAGACCAAATAGGCACATATATATATATATATAAGATACCACATTCCTCTTTCTATACCTTCCAGATACAGAAGCACTCTGATATTCCAAGAATCCGATGTTATTTGCTTATGATACTTTAAAATTGTAACTATGAATGCACTTGACATCTCTTGGAAAAGGGAAAAAAAAAACAACAAACCCCCCCCCTTAATTTGTCAGTTTCTCCTTTAAAGCTGACATCTGTCTGTCTCCTTACTGCACAAAATAGAAGGCAAGCTTTCTGTTTGCAGGCTCCAGATCACTCACTCAATTGCTACCCTCAAATCACAGCATGCAAGGGCTGCATTCCACCTAAGGACTATTTATGGTGGCTACCATGAACAGAGAAGTCTGTGCTCACTAGGGGAGAAGGGGGCATTTCAGACTGTGAAGCTGATTGCACTGTAAGTGTTTGCTAACAGAGATGTCAATGAAGTAAAGGAGTTTCAATACCTGAGTTAACCAGCTGTTGCTCCATGACCCCGCAGCCCAGGACCTCCATCCATTCTCCTTGGAAGTTGATCTCCATCTCAAAGGAAGGGTGAGTGAATGGAAAGTAGCAGTCTACCCATCTGACTTGCAGTCCTGCAGCAGTGTTTAAAAAAATAAATAAATATGAAGGGTGTATGCTTAAAAACCATCCCTCCAACCATCTGTAAAACTTGCCCTTCAACTAATGACACCAATTACCACAATCCAGAGAAAATAAATAGCAAACAAACTAATTCACAACACTCACGCAAGGTGATACATCTTAAAACTTGTGGGAAAAAATGATCATGTCTTTTCTAATATAAAAAATGCTTTGTGCAACTCAAGCACCCTTTGAAACCAAATCAATCATTTGTCAAACTCTAGCAACCACCTGGCATCGTAAAAAAATGAGCCAAGATCATGGGAAAGTCAGTAAGTTTGTTATTCTTCGCACCACGAAATTACTGACTACTCCTTATAGCAAAAGCTAAGTCTTTAATTTTTACTTAGTATTTTAGGGATCAATTAGACAAGTAATTTTCCCATCAGAAGCTATTCCTTCTGTATATGTTTAAACATGGAAGCTAAACATAGATACTAATACACACAAACAGACATGTTATATACACAGAGTTGTACATTATTAAGATATGCTATATACCAACACACATGGAGAATTCTGGTCACAGTAGACAAGAGTTTAACTTTGTGTGGATGTTAAGTGTTAAAGAAAGGTGCCACTGGGTAACTCTCCCTCCTCCCCAGCTCAGCACCAACGCAAGTACCACTGCACAGAGCGAGGAAACCCCTGGCATTCCAGAGCAGCAGAGACAGAAGACGGCAAGGTCTGGAGTACCACCAAAGGCACTCTATCAGATATCATTATATTTGATGAGTTCTAGTTCTTGTAATAATTTACACAAGCTTTGTTTTGCTAAACAGATTTTTCTAGTCACTAGGTGTCAGGAAAAAAGTCTCAGAAACACGAACAGTAAAAACTCAAAGGAGAATTGAACTACAAATACTGGGAGCTAATGCCTTAATCCAAGCCCGTCTTTCCCTTCAGTGAGGCCAAACACTAACCAGCACATTTAGGATCATTAACAACCAGGCAGGTCTAGTTTTGAAATCAAGTGGCACAGCAAAGATTGTTTGAGTAACTGTTAACACTCCTTGTTCGATTTCCAGGCTTTGAGTTTGTTTTGAAAAGGAACATAAAACATGAAATTGCATGATTTACCCTGAGAGTTTTTCAAGTTTAAATATTTTCTATAGCCTCAAGGATTAAGTTTTCTTTGATTACTTCTGAAACATTAAATATGGCTACAGAAACTGAACCAGTAAGTTACCACAAAAGCACCGATACATAACCAAAACATAAAATACCTAAGAGCTACAGGGAACTTTTCTGGATGCTATGAACTTTCAAATGGAGAGGCAAGTTTCAAACATACACATTGGTACTTCTAGATCTTTTCTCTTAAAAATCAACCTCAGGAAGTTATATGAATGATAAAAAAGCGTTTTGGTAATTTTACACACAGAACTCATAAAACTGGAAGTATTAGCAAGTACGCTATTTGTAACTGTACTGAGACTTACAGCAATCACTTTATTGGTTTTTTTTTTGTTCGCATAACAAGAAAAAATACACAGATTAAAAAATTCCTGCGTGTACAACAGTACGGTGTGCAGAACAGATTTTTTTCATTTCCCAGTCCTGGCACAAAGGCATTTTCAATCCTAGGGCTGTACAACTCTGCATTCACTGCAAAGCAAGGTACATATAGAATATCTTCATTTAGCTTGCAAAATTTGCAACTGCAGCAAGAATGACATTGAATATTCAAGTAGTTTTGTGTTCAGTAACAACATTTAGATGAAGGTTTCGTTTTAATCCTCTGCTTACTTAAAAAAGCAGCTCTGGGAAAGAAAGGATTTCTCTGGGTTTTGTCCTTAATTAAAATAACTTTTAAAAGGTAAAAAAATGAATTTAAAGCTCTTTTAATTTTGAATTTTAATGCATATTAAGTACTTCAGAAGCATTTGTTTTAAATGCAAATAAGCAAACAAAAAAAAGCTGAATAAAGCAAATAAAATCCATAATGAAGAATCAACTCTCACCTTCTTTCTGTTCTTTAAATTAATAATTAATACCATATACCACAGTAATTTTATTCATACAGTAGCCAAGACAATTGGGAATACCTCTGTAGTTTAGATTCAAGTGTTCTTTCAGACTTTTGGCTCTGGAAGACTTTACTGAAAAGCAGGGGGTGCTCAGGCTTCAGCAAGATTAAGCTTTCCAACTGTATTTCTATAGACTGTCACAGAATAAATGGGTACATTTATTATTAATATGCAAAATATTGTCTTGGTGCTCAATATATTCCCAAGGAATAAAGGGTATAGCTCACAGTCAGCAAATTAAACTACTGAAGACTTAACAGCATTACAAAGATGAGGCTTTCTGTAGTACTATATAATTTACCTGATTAGGCCTAATTTATTTCTTCATGTACAGCTTATGAAATGCTGACAAAAATTATCTTTTCTAGAAATTTTAGGAGGCCAAGAGATGTGTAATCAGTCTTAAAACACAGAGGGTCTCAAAGAGCACAGCACCAAATCGAACCAAACACTAGATGCAAACTCAGTTAGTTCAAAGAGATTATTTTTATTAGCAGAGGACACTTGCTCATTTCACAGCTTCACAGTGTTCACAGGAATTCTCCCAGTGGGTACACCTCCATTAGTAACTGGGGTAGGCTGACCCTGGCTGGACGCCAGATGCCCGCCAAAGCTGCTCTGTCACTCCCCTTCTCAACTGGATGGGGGAGAGAAAATACAATGAACGGCTCCTGGGTCGAGATAAGGACAGGAAGAGATCAGCTCTCATCAACTGTCACCAGCTACCCTCATGGGCAAAACAGACTTGAGTTGGGGAAAGTATTTAATTTATTACTGATCAAATCAGAGCAGGATAATGAGGAAATAAACATTAAATCTTAAAACACTTTCCCCCTACATCCCCCCACTACCAATTTCTCTGTCTTCTCCCCCACTGTCGCACAGGGTGATGGGGAATGGGGGTTGAAGTCTGTTCATCACACTTCGTCTCTGCTCCTCCTTCCTCCTCAGGGGGAGGACTTCTCATACTCTTCCCCTGCTCCAGTGTTGGGTTCCTCCCACAGGGGACAGTCCTCCATGAACCGC
>NW_009925102.1:21954-32310 GCF_000696875.1 Nestor notabilis
AACCGCTCCAGTGTGAGTCCTTCTCATGGGCTGCAGTTTTTCATGAATTGCTCCAGCGTGGGTCCCTTCCATGGGTGCAGTCCTTCAGGCACAGACTGCTCCAGTGTGAATCCCTTCCATGGGTGCAGTCCTTCAGGAACAGACTGCTCCAGTGTAAGTGCTTTCCATGGGTGCAGTCCTTCAGGAACAGACTGCTCCAACGTGGGTCCCCTGTGAGGACCCAAGTACTACAGCAAACCTGCTCCACATGGGCTCCTCTCTCCATGGGGCCACAGGTCCTGCCAGGACCCTGCTCCAGCACGGGCTTCCCATGGGGTCACAGCCTCCTTTGGGCATCCCCCTGCTCCAGTGCAGGGTCCACCATGGGCTGCAGCTGCGTTATCTGCTCCGCAATGAACCTCCATGAGCTGCAGGTGGATATCTGCTCCACCAGGGACCTCCATAGGCTGCAAGGGGACAGCCTGCCACAGCAGGGGAATCTGCTCTGGTGCCTGGAGCACCTCCTCCTCTCCTTCTTCACTGACCTTGTAAGTCTGCAGGGATGTTTCTCTATCATATTCTCACTCCTCTTTCTGACTGCTGCTAGTGTTGTATAATTTTCTTTTTCCACTTCTTAAATGCATTATCCCAGAGGCATTACTACCAGCACTGATAGCCAGTGCTGTGGATCTATCTTGGGTCTATCTGGCATTGGCTCTACTGGATGCAGGGGAAACTTCTGGCAGCTTCTCAGAGAAGCCACCCTGTAGCCCCTCTGCTACCAAAACCTTGCCACACAAACCGAATACAGCTACTTACATGTCACATCTCCAATGAGGAGGAAAGAAGCGATCAGTTAATATTATTTCTCAGAACTGAATCTGTTTAAGGAATTGGTTGCAGCCTGCAGTTAAAAGTAATGGTGTTATCAGATATTAAGCTAAGCAAGTGCTAGCCTAATTGAGTCTCACAATGAAAAGGCTTGACCAAAGGCACTGGAAAAGAAAGGGGGATAAAAAAAAAAACCAACCAAACAAAACACCCTCCACACACACGCATTAAAGCAGCCTATTGCTATTCCACAGCACAGAAGCAACAAAGCCAGAGGCCCAGATGGTCTACACTGACCAGAAATTCTCTTTGTTGCTGTGAGGATTATTTTTAGAGAAGGAATCTATGGGAGAAACTGGAAGAGGGGTGCAGGGCAGGTGTTGGGGAGCACAGAAGGTATCAAGCCATAGCCACTTGAGGAGTATGTCAATTCGTAAGTACTCTGCACTTCACTGCTTCAGCTAATTTATCTCCCTTGCAGCAGACAGAAGCTGGCTGCCCATAAACCTACATTAGCTCATGTTTTTCAGAAGTTATTAGCCAGACCATTATGTCCTCAATAAATGATACTGTTTTTTCTCTTTTTAAACTCGTTACACTCAGTTCTCCATGCACTTGAAGGAGATACCAGTACAATAGAGTTAAGAAGAAAGAGCGGAACAACATGTTTGATTTAAAATGACCCACTGGCTGTCCAGTGAGACCCAGCAGCAGCAAAACCATCAGCCAAAGCACAGCATCACTTACTCTCCTGCCTTCTCTCATTGCTGCTTAGGAACTGGGTAGATAAATATGGGACAGCAGTGAATTTTGGGCCATTTAATGTAAAGCAACAAATCACAGAATCAGCACACAGTCATTCTTTCCTGTTTGCTATAGTAAAATTACTTCTGAATTTCTCAGAGTGTAGAAAGCTTTTGGCAAACTACAGAAAGGTTAGAGAAAGAACTGGAGTTGGGAAAGACTGACCGACTAACCTTACGCGGAAACATAAGACAGCTAACCGTGGAAAGCCTCATCAAAAGGTACCTAAATTGAGACAGAACAGACATCCTACACTGATAGATCGGCATGTGGAGATGGAGGTGTAAGTTAAATTAGTGGATTTTAAGCGTGCACTGAAATCTGGCAGTAACAGAGTAAACTAAGACAGGTGATCTCTAGGCATATTTGAAACAGCTCCCTGACAGAAAATTCCCACGAAAAAATGAAAGACCATCACTTGCAGAACGTAAATCTAACAGGACATACCACTAGAAAATAGCATTAAAAGTACTATCTTACATTGTCAAGTATTTAAGACAACTGATTGCATGTTCTAGATCTTTCTCACTCTCTAATATCTGTTGTTCCTTTGCCTATTGGCAAAGCCAGGAAGAAATAAAAAAACAAACCCTGGGAATAAATGTAAGTGCAGATTTTTTATGAAGTCTTTGATCTTCCTCATTGCAACCTAGTGATCTTTAAACAATTTTTGTTATACTGTTTACTGACATACAGAGGCAGTGCTATAGTATCCAAATAGCATGGGATGAGTCAGGTAAAGTGAAACTGTCTGAATATTATGAAAATTAACTCAGAAAAATGAAACAAAAAAAAAACAAAACAAAAAACAAAACCAAAAATCAAGCAAATGAACAAACAACAAAAACAAACAAACAAAAAAATAAAAAAAACCACACAACAAAAAAACCCAAAAACAAACAAACAAAAAAGCCCAAGACCTGACCTTTCTGCAGAGATCCTCAATCTATCATCAACCTGAGCTGGTAAATTCCCAGAGAAGCCCTGCAGAGGCACAGCTATCCAAGTCCAGGACTTCATGCCTAAAACAGTTTATGCAAAACTAACGTGCATGGTAGACTTAATCTGCAATCCAAACAATCTGCCTATGATTAACAGTTGACTGTGTGACAATGCAACATTTCAGTAGCTTACTGCAGCTACGATCACACTATCTTGCTAGAAAAGATGTGCAACTTCACTGCAATATTCTGCTGACAGCACAGGCTGTAAAGAATACAACTGATGTGAAGTCTACGAGGGATGAAATTTTTGTTTTTAGCAGAACACAGGGCCTTATGGAATATCTGCACAGAAGAAAAATACAGAATTCTTTAAGCAATAAATGCAGTAAAATACGTTTAAAATTTTAAGTTAAAATCTACAGGAGTTGAGAACAAAAAAAAGTAATTGGAAGTGTTGTGTAAAGTGAAGAGTAAAATGGAAGTTAAAAGATGACAGGTGCCAAAAGACAAATTTAACTGTGTGTGCCCCAGGTCACTTGCACTGCACCAATCTCATGTCTAGTTCCTCGCACAAAGTTTGCTTCTTTTAATATTACCTTCCTGTTTTTATTAAAAGCTTAAAAGAGGAAGGTAGTGATGGGGAGAGAGCTTAATATTGGGGGACTACAAATGGGGAGAAAGGGAGAAATAATTAAATTTAAATCACTAAGTATATCTTATCTTTGTATTTCAGGGAAAATATTGGAGGCATAGAAATATCAAACTCTTGCAGCAAGAAGGTGGAACCTACTTTAAGTCTATAGGTTTATGATCATTTAAGAATAATTTTTTTAATATATGTTGATCTACTGTATGGGCTGTAAAACAACTAGTAATAGCCAACATACTGAAGCTTAAAGTACAGCACCTGTCAACAGTTACAGAAGGATGCCACTGCTGTCTCAGATATCACTAGTAACTCCCAGAAATTGCTCACTTTCAACAACATCCTCAGCATCTGAGGTTGATCTAAAAATATCTTTCTTACTATCACTCACTTTCATCCTAATTTTGTATGTTTCAAAAGGCCACTGTTAAATAAAATACAACCAGAAGAAAATCTGAACTCAGGAAATTATTTTTTTTTTTTTTTGTCCAGGTAGAATAGAACAAAAACTGGTAAAATTTTTGCTTACTGTAAATTCAGGTTTAGAATGTCAGAAAAATATTCTAAGAGTCATATACAGAACTTGTTACCTTCATCAATTCACTCTTGAACTACTACTCTAAATGCAGTAGGCATCTTAAAAGAGCTTTGAAAGCAGTCAGGATACCTCATGCACTCTAATACTACCCAGTATTTCCTCAACAGAAAAATTTATCAGTTCAGGAGAGCAACCTCCTTGCCAAGAAATAGCATTAACATAGCAATTTTGACTGAGGCCATTTATAAATTCAGCTCCTGAAAGTGAAAGCAGGTATTTCTGAGGAAAGGATATTTCATTTGTATACACAGTCATTTATTACCCTTCCTCATTCCACTTGTACCAAAAAACAATTATTTTTCAGCATGGTGCAAACTTAGCAAACACCATCTCCCCTCAGCTGCAAGGTTTAATTTCTATGCACAAGGGAAATGTTCAAGGCACTTTGCGTGCACATGCAGCAGCAAAGCAGCACATGCACATACATTCCCCTTCCCTTCTCCTGTCTATCTCCATGCTGCCATGTGAGATGCGATCAT
This sequence comes from Nestor notabilis, assembly GCF_000696875.1. Lineage (NCBI taxonomy): Eukaryota > Metazoa > Chordata > Aves > Psittaciformes > Psittacidae > Nestor > Nestor notabilis. Next base: position 26,236 of record NW_009925102.1, read on the forward strand.
TACCCTGCACCCTCCTTAGCAGCACCCAAGCTCTGATGCATCCCGAGATGCAGTGCTGCAGCCACACACTGTCTCTCTGGGGACACAGGAGGCAGCCGAGAGCAAAGCAGACGGGGTCCTGCACAGCTTTGTGCTGGAGCTGGAGTTGCCTCTCCTTGCAGGACCCACACTGACAGGTACGCTGAGTTTACTCAAATGTGGTTTCAGCCAGACAAGTGCCTGTAGTTGCATTTGGCATGTGTCCCTACCTCTATTCATGCCCACTATGTTACCCTGACACACTGCATACCAAAACATTTTCACAAAACTTGATGATTCAACAGTGTTGCATGTATCAGTATTTAGAAAAAAACAAGAAAGGAGTGTATGTGGTGCCTCTTGGGCTGTGGTCTGTAATTTTACAAGGTGTGGATATAAGAGTATTAAAGAACAATAACATAAATACAGGTTACAGCTGAAAGGTCAATCAGTAGCCATTTACACTGGCATTAAGAGACACTGGAATGGAACTCTGGCAAAACTTAAGACAAAAATATAATAGTAAAGAGTATCAATGAATATTCCTCAAATTACTGTAACTCTCATTAGAAAAAAAACACACTGCTTTTTCAGTATACCAGCTGTCAACATCCCCCCTCAGCCTCCTGTTTCTCTTATGCAGCAAAATGTTTCTCAAAAGTCTGGATGCCTACAGCCATCACTGGTACAGGAAAAAAGCCACATGAACCTACCATCACCAAAGATGCGAGTCATGAGCTTTGTGAGCACTTGCTTCAGGTTGAACTCCACCAGCCTCACTGCCTCCATGGTGTGACACTCTTGCTTGTGTGCAGTGCGATGACCTTGCTCAAACAACTGCAAGCCTTCGCCATCCTTAACGTTGGAGAACAACTAGAATAAAACCACAAGAACACCAGTGCTTTGCATCAATGACTTTCTAAAAAGAAACAGAAATGAACTTTTATTGATTCAAGTGGGACTCTTACCTGCTAAGATGCACCATGAACAACAAAAATGTAAAGACTAATTTTATAAAATTCTGTTCACTAAACACAAAGAGAAATCATTACAAGAACAGAAATATTCAAACAATAAGATTTGTTTTATTTCTGTACCATATCTTCAAATAATATTATTAGATACAGGAAAAAAAACTATAAAAGAAACTTTTTTTTTCTGATGCTGTTACTTTGAATATTAACATGCAGAACAAAGTACAATCTACAGTATACGTAAATTATATCCCAAAGAACTATAATACAAAGTGGCATTTATTACAGCTTTAACTTTTTTAGTAATTGAATGATGTAGAAGAAATACCAAAACACCCAACACTTTAAAAGCTGTAATCAAATGAACTTAAAAACCCCAAGCAAACAAAAATCCCCAAAAAATCCAAACTAAAACATACAAATAAACTCAAACCAACTAGCTAATCAAAATCCAAGCAACAACCACACAAAACACAGCTTAACAAAAACTTTAGCTGCTTATATTTGATTCACCTTGGGTAGTTTATTCATTTAAGGGCTATCATTTTCCTGTGTTTTCCCCATACAGCACCTTTCTGTGCACAGAAATTTTGTCTATGGGCATTTAAGGATTCATAGTCTTGCTCTGAGATTTTCAGATACATCACAAAGCACAGGGGCAGACTGTATTTGGGATGTGACAGACATGCGCTTTATGCACAGGCTGCTCTCCACCAGTTTCCTATGTGTCCCCATACATTTCTGGCCAGGTAATCCCAGATAAGATACGTTCCGGCAAATCTACATCCTTCAGACCAATAAAACACTCCCACTAAGCCACACTGTTGGAGGATCTGTGTTTTGGGGAGACAAGCAGGCAGTTTTACACTCTAAACAGTATTCCTGTTGGAAATGCTTACAGCTGTACAAAACCCACACCTCTGTTAAGTCCAGCAGATAGGGAAAGCTAATTGTAACACTTGCTTCTAGTGCCCCTTCCTACCCTTTTTCGTCCACTTTCCCAGTCAAAAAAACGCACATAGGGAAAACACATGCACTGATACTTTGTTCACATTAAGCCTCCCAACATAACTGGCTCTTACTCAGGACATGCCACAAACTGTGTAACCTTAACACTCACAGATACCCACAGAAATTGTTTTAATTGCAGTTTGATGACTTCAGTGTACTAAATGCTTTAAATAAAGTTCAAGTGAACCTCTGATAGTCTACAAGTGCTGGGCACAATTAATTAAGATTAGCTCCTAGCACGTTTCGTACAGACACAATGCATGCAGAAGGAAGTTGGAGTTTAGGTAGCACACAAACTAGCAGCAAAACGGATTGAGGGAATAAAAAAATCCCATCAGGAGTGTTTAACTGTGTATTGCTAGTCAGAAGGAGGCTTGGCTGGCCGACTGAGAAAACACCTCTCAAGTTAATCCCCTCAGCGTGCTGCAGAAAAATACAAGATAAAAAGAGAAATACTGAATAAAATTATTATCCATCAGTCTAACAAAAAATGCCTTTACTAATCAAAAGGTAGCAACTTGACAAAGCTAGGTATTACACCTTTAAATAACAGATTCCTTATTCAAGTGCTCAGCTGAAAGATTAAACCCCCTTCCTCCTACTAGCATTATTTCTGTACTGGCTGTAAGAAGCAGATAATACCCACCCTACAACTAATTTACTGTCAGCAGGGCAGATCAGTCTTCTAGCATGTGGTTTTGAAAGCCAGGGGGTGTTCACAGTGGCCAGCATTAGCCTAGGGAAGTTAATCATCTTAGGCTGACTGGGTGGTCAACAGACACAGGCTCCCCCCACAGGAACCTGGAGTGGCTACATTAGGTTACTGCTCTGACCTACCCTCTACAAGTAGCTGGTTTTGCTTTCTATTGACTGAAGAGACTACCCTCAGTAAGCCAATAACAGCTTTCAGGCCACAGAGATGTTCCTCCCTTGGATTAGAATATACTGTATTTACACATTAGAAAATGTATTTCTTATTTTCCTCATTAGAAGTATTTTAGAACATAAAACTCTCTTCATCCACTTCCCCTTCATTCCTTCCATTGTCCCCACTGCTGTAAGGAACAGATGGTCAGGACACTGCCTTTAAAATTCAACCCTTGTATCAACCCTTGTATCAACAAGTACAGAAGAAGTACTCTTCCTTACCATTCTATTATTCCTGAAATGTTGGTATTACAGTTACTGTCTGAAGCAAAATTCCATTTTAATAGATTATATCAGATGTGGCAATGAAGTACATGCAAGAATCACTAGAGTAAATACATTTAGTCATAACCCAGCCTGCTAACCTGCTTGCCTCTTCATCCTCCCAGACCAGCCATATGCACCATCTCCTTCTCTGTGCCAGGACAAGTGCCATGCAGCTGTGCACTGAGCCAGGCTAGGATGTGGATCTGGATGTGAAGTAATCCAGGAGAAGGGAAGAAACCAAGCAATGTGAAAATGGTCCAATTCAGTTCAGCAATCAATTATCTGCACACTAGCAGCATCAAGAGACATGCTGGCTGGGCCACTTTTGGCATAGGCATGAATCTATGCCACTCTTCACAGGCTGTGAAAGCACAGCCTTAGGGGAGTCCCCAGGAAACAGGCAGCAGCAAGGAAATAGCCCCTCTTACAGTCAGTCACAGAGAGGCACTTTGGTATTCTCCATAGAGGCTCCAACAACTCTCGTCAACTCCAGCACAGGTGTGGACAGGGTTATACTGACAGGGAAAAGGAAAAAAAAAAGCCTTACAGTTCTATTAACATTTATTCCCTTCTTTCCATTCACTGACACTGCTATGTAAATATGAGCAGCTTTAAACCGATACACCAATTTCACTATTACAATGATTGAACTTTGCTAAGTACACGTCTAGGATTAGAAACACTTCAACATTTCTATATACATAAAGCCAGGAAAGTCAAAGCTTGAATAAAATGAAGAATCACCTACAGTCACACCTTTGTGATGTCAATTCTCCTCAAACACCTATCTGAGCAAATGGAAAAAAAATAAATATAACTGTATTGCATAAAACAATGACACAACCAAGATGACACAATTCCACATACGTTTATTCCTTCAGTGCAGACTAAAATATAATGCACTATGTTATTGTTTTGAATGTGATCAGTCACCACTAATACCAGAAAAGAAATTTCCTGTAGCCATAAATAGAGCACCTATGTATCTATCTACAGTAAGAACAAGAATTTTTTTCTTTAAGTGAAGGTGTGCAAAATATTGAATATTGTGTCATCATGAAGGAAAAAAAATAATTACTAGGACTTTTCAGCATATTCGACTGGTGCTGAATTACAAAGGAGAAGGCTGAAAAGACTTGAAATGACTTTAACTACATGGCATGAAATTTACTCACAATTTAGCTCATAATAAGAATACAGTCAAATTTGGTAACATGTAATGACCAGAAGACCATTAAATGGTCTTCTGTAAACCATGTAATGGGTTTTAATTGGGCAAGTACAAACAGAGCTATGCTCCTATGGTATTTGTCAGCCTGGCATGGAGGGCAGAAGTCACATGTGGGATTTCCGAAAAGACCCCAACATTTCTTCAGTCACTTGACAGACTTCTTTTAGTCTCCATCACTTCATTATCCATACATTTAGGATTTAGTGCAAGATCAAATGCCTCTTTACAGGCCGGCATTCATAATAGGTTTCAGATCAGAAAGATCCGTAACTATATCCTGTCTTTCCACAACGCAGTTGTGTATTCCTCCTGTTAGTCACGCATACACCAGCAATTAAGATAATGAATACATAATGTTCATGTACTTATACTCACAGACAAACCAGCACTTTAAGTCTAGCTCTACATGAGGATCTGCATGTGGCAACACTCAACCTTGCCACACCAAAGACATTTGGACTCACTGGCCCTAATAAATATCCCTGTAAGTGAACAAAGACCTGCACTCTAAATCCACTTACAAACAGCAAACCATTCCCACAAAATTTGTAATGTGCTGTATGTAACACTCCATCGATGGATCAGGAGTCACAAAGTCGATGCCACTTGAAGACGACTTATCAAAAAGAAAACCTAACACCAGTCCCAGTCATCCTCCAGGACGGCTAAACTTGTAAACCTGCACTCCCATCAAGGCAATTCCAGGCACCAAAGAGATACAGAGCCCACTGTCTGTGCAACAAAATGCTCTTTACTGCTTATCAAAAAGCATTTGTTTCAGGAAAAAATGGCAAAAACCACTTCAAACAACCAGCTTCCATGTGGTAAAAACAGATCCATCTGTTTTCAGTCCACCAATTACAGCAAAGACCAGTTACTTCTATTTGTGTCTTGGTTGGTTGGGGGTTTTCTTAACCTAATCAAAGTATTTCGGGGGAAAAAAAAAAAACAAACAACAAAATCACCACCACATGTACAGGAAAACAATACAGATGTTTTTGAACAGGAAAGAAAAGCAAGACTATAACATAGGTATCAGTTATAATGAGGCATATATGATAGGACTCAGTTATGTTCCTGTGGCAATAGAAATTCCTTTATTTTTAAGCACCCCAGACTTCTCAAATACACTTGCAGACATTTTGCTTTTTGTTTCTCCACACATTTTACATATCACATTGAACAGATTTAACTGCTTTATTCTGAAAAGCATTGTTGGAGGGTTTTTTTTTTTTTAGCTGGATAAGACGAAGACAAAAAGCTTAAAAAAATATTTTATATAAGAGTCTTTGCAATAAAAGATGCACTAGTGGCTTCCAAGCTTTGTAGACCATGGACCACCGTGAAAATCTCACAGACCTTCAGATGTCCTTTGCTGTCGTATTTTCAACTAAAAATAACGAACACAATGTGGATCCTCAGACCAGTGAAGCTCCATTTATTATGGCATGATTTATACACCACAATTTGGAAAATACTGAATAATGCAATGTTCACAACTCGGGTAGACATCCACAAGACTGAGGTCAGTTCCACTTGAAAAAATTTATTCCTGTTATCAGGCCTTTTATTCCAACCACTCAGCCAAATTGCAGCCTTCAGGAATAAATTCACCTTAGATTACTGTCCTGGGTTCAGCTACAGCAG
>NW_009925103.1:0-20175 GCF_000696875.1 Nestor notabilis
TATCAATATATAATACATTATATTGAATTATATATATGTAATCCAATATAATTGGAGTGATTTCTGCTCTACTATACTCTGAGGCTTAGGGAAGCAGGGAATGGGACATGGAGTCTGGCACAGTGAAAGGATCATCTCCATGCATCCCGGAAAAGGAAAGTCCAAGCCTCAGAAAGTCAGGGAAGCTGTGGGACAGACATGAGAGCTGTGTGGTAAACCCAGGAATACAGGCAGAGGTGCTGCACTGACAGAGCTGGCATGAAGAGCCCTAGGCTGGATGCGAGTCAAAACAGATAGCCTCTGGTTTGAAGGGGCTTCCTATGGCTCACAACTACTTGATACCCAACTCTAGCCTTTGCTTTCAGCTCCCTGCTTCCACAAACATTGCATGCTAGAGTTAGAAAAACAGCAGAAATCATTACAGCACAGCCTCCATCCCCTTTGGGTACTGAATATTTTCCAAGTTTGGAAAAGCAGCTAAAACCAGCTGCTTTTTTGAATAAGTCAAAGAAGATGGCAGGAGCCAGGAGGCACAGAGGACGGTCACCAGCTCACTGCCTGAATTCTGCCTGTACTACACATGACCAGTTTAGGTCCCTGCCTAACTCTTCACAAACATAAAATCACTGTCTGTCTTTTCACAGTACCCTTGTCTGTCTCACATGCAACCTTCACATCCTGCCTTACCAACGCTGCAGACCAAGCCACACTGGAGGTACCAGACGCTTGTCATCCTTAGGTGCAGACTCCTACACCTAGCCAACAACTAGCTGCTCATATCAAGACAAATCCTTTTTCTTATCATCCATGAGGCACTGACCAAACACTACAGAGGGGCTAGATCTAGGATCTGCCAAGCATTTCTACCTGTAGTCTTCAGGTAAATATTCAAAGAACCTCCAGATTATAAATCCTCCTCAGTAAATGGACGTCCATAAAATACTATATATTCCCTCAGAGAACAAGGAATTTCTACATGTACCATTCAGCAGCTCAGAGCTTTGAAGCTAAAAGCCACTGTTTGTTCAAATCAAACCCTCATCTGCTGAAGTTTCACCATTACACTCACTTGCAGCCAACAGCCAGTAATGCTCTGCCATTCACCTTGGCAGATGCTGCAAGTAGTTCTTCATTACAGAGCAGAGCTTACCAACCACTGTTCTGCACAGAAGGAAAGAAAACATACCTAAACCAAATCAGCCTTTCCTTTGGGGCACCATGGGCTTTTGAGAAGTGTTTTGTGGTCTGCCTAAGGATCTTTGGATTAGTCAATCAGTTTTCTTTTTCTGTGGATCTTTCTAAATGAAAGATATTGCATGATTTAAAGAGACCAGACTTGATGATACAGCTGGTCCCATCAAATCTGTTGCAATCAGTGGGATTCAGCTCTGATCCTGGCAATCTGCTCTGTAGCTGCAGGGGAGTCATAGAGAGAACCTGTCCTAGGGCAGATCCCTAGGCAGGGATGTTCACCCTTGCACTGTACTGCCTCTTGTCCTTGTCCTGCCAGGAAGGTGTTGACTTCATTAGGGAAAAGGGCTGGTAAGTGCAAGAAAGGGACTTTTCAGAGCATTTTATTGCCATGCCAATGTTGTGCTGCTCTCTAGTTCATAAGAAGCCAGACAGGAGTCTGCCATAATTTAGACATCCCTTGCTCTCCTATTAGAGGATGCTCAGAAGACTCCTTAGAAGCACTACTCCAAAAACTGGGCTGGTTTAAAGCACCTTGTTCCTCCAACTAGACCAGTTTGTAGCTTATGCCCTTAAACCAACAGCAAAGACAAGAGGGAATCTGCAAGTCATGAAGCTGTTTTCTTTTATAGTGAGCTGTGGAAGCATATCAAAACCAATAAACCACATTCCAGGTGTCAAATGCAAGCACTCCTCTACCTTCCCTTACTCACAAACCTCTTCACACTGACTCTCCAGTGTTAAAGGGGAACACCAGAGTTTTTCCAAACAATATTAAAAATATCTGGAATGCTCTGTCACCACCAGGACAGGAATCTGTGTAAAAGAAAACCTCCTTTCTAAGCATCCTGAAAAATTACTGCTTATAGTCCCTTCAGATTATGAGGGGCTAATAAGTGGCACAACACCTCTTCCCAGCATACAGAGCAATCACTGCTCTTAAGTAAACCAAGAGTTAATGATTCTGCTGATTTACAACCTATTTTCCACTAATGCATCCAGCAGTGAATTCTCAAGAGGCTTTCACCGTACGCAAATCTGGAATACAGGACAGTGATAAATCTATGTTTAGCTAGAAGATGAGAAAACAAATGATAGGTAGGAGCCAAAACTTCAAATCTGGGTTAATTTGTTAAAGCCTTGTAACTCAAAAACCCCCACTTTGACTAATTTTCTTTGAACTGTATGGAAAAAAAAAATCCTTTTTGCTTTCAAAGTAAACCCAATAGGGATCAGGGCACATCAATTTTGCTAATGGAACCTGGTTGCAGCCTTAATTATTATTATCTCTTTGTGATAGATTAGCCATTTACCCAGATTATATAGACATAGTGAGATTAGATTAGATAGCCCAGGCTCCATATGCCTTTTCTATCTCTCTGAGCAGTATAGCAGCTGACTAACTGAATCCTTGCTTGTGCTCCTGGCAATAAGATATCTTAGTACCTTTACTTTAAGTTCTGTTTCTAAGGAAAAATGATGAAGGTTCAGGAAGAGGAGGTAGTAAAAGAAGTATTTAGAACTGAGTTAACCTGATTTCAAAGAGTAACAGTGACAGTGGTGGGATGTAGGACCATACAATACTCAAGGTCAGATGTTATTTTCACAGCAAGTGAGCAGAGGTGAAAAGAAATACCCACAAATAAAAAAGAAATACTCCAGGTCCCCTGCAAGGAGTCCATCTGCTGCCAGGCTCCTACAAGAAAATGGGGCTGCTTCAGTTTGCAAGCTATATGGGATAAAATCTCTTTGTGTGAACAAACCCTGGGATTAAAAGAACAAGCCTGGATAAACCTTGTGGGATTTTGAATGTATTTAACAAGGTACAGCCAAGTTTCCCATACGGAAAGGGCAAAAGACGAAATTCCTATTGGGCTTGCAAGGTTACCTCAACCCCCCAGCAGGCTTTATCATCATGGGATGAGATAATAGGTAGGTAAGAAAAGAAGCAAAGTTTTCTTCCTTCATAACAAGCTGAACCTTAGAAAGTTGTAAAGCAGCAAGGATGGAAACATTGCAGAGATTCGGATGGATACCCCTATGCAATGGTCTTCTTCACAGTCAGCCTGGCCAGCCAAATTATTTAGACAAATGTTCTGTTCTGAAACATTAAGAGATTTCAAGACATTTTTAAAAGAGAGGACTTCTCCTCCAGAGACTTTGTCCAACAATATCCCTTCCTATCCCATTCTGCATTGAACTGCAAACCTTGCACAGAGAAAGCTGCATTCTGAATGTTCTCTACCAGAAGAAGCTGTAAAGCAGTTTGGCATCCAAGGCTGGGAAGAAATATAAATCCCTTCATGGCATTTTCAAGGTCTTGATTCTGCTCGGAAACTCCTTCAACAAAAAACCAGGAGTAGTAAACAGCAAGGACAGCACATGTCAGCTCCCCATTACCAAAACACCTGACAACACCAAGAGCAATGGTGCTTCGTGTTTTGATGTTCATCATGTTTATGAAAGCCACAAGAATCTGGCCACACAGAAGAGCTTTTATAGATCCACACATGCTTTTATCCAGAAGCTTTTCCAGGTTTTCCATTGAAAATTTCAGCTAACAAGTTTCTTCAGGTGCATTCTTCTAACTCTCCTGTTTGCCTCTTATTCACCCGGTGTTCTGCTTCATCATGCGCTTAAAGAAACCAAAATCCTTTCCCCAGATACTTTGCAGATAGAAATAAACTTAAGCAGGTTATGTCTCAGGAAAAACTGTCAAACATTTGGAGAAATGCTTCAAAGCACTTATTTAGCTCATCAAGCTGCTCTGAAAACATAAGTACACTATGGACACCTGAAGAAAGGTTGGAAAAGCAAGTTACACTGACAACGCTCTTGCTTGTTCTTCCAGCCATCCCACGTTTGATGTTACACTGAGCTCTGTATTTGAGTTGCCTTGCTCCCTCTGTCCTGCCTCATTCCACAACTTGCACATATACCTGTCAGCTTTTAATTCTTTCAAAGAAGACAAAGAACAACATGGTTCCTTCTCCTGTAATAATGAAAAGCCGCACAAGGAGCCAAAGCAATAATCACAGTGACCTCCTTTACCCTCCTTCTCAAATGCTTCCAGTGTGCTGAGTGAGGGGCTGGCACCTGCTCGCTAGATTAAAGTGCTTCTGAGATTGCTATTTCCCCCTACCCCTTCTCTTTTCCTTTTATTTCCCTCAAGAGGTTAGGTGGAGCTCTGCTTTCTTTCTCTTCCCTCTTTGGGGCTTGCTGGTTTATATTTGCCCATTCCAAAAGCTGTGAGTCATGCTTTGATTTACAGTCTGTCCCAGGAGAGGCAGGAGACCCTAATGAAAGAGCAAGCTGCAAGGGCAATTATTACCTACCAGACATTCAACTGTACTATTAGTGAGCAATATGCATGTATGTCTATGCATAAGCACTGTCAGCTGGAGATGAACACAGATGATACCCACTTTGGTATGGCACTGAGCACCCTGTTAACCCACAGCCATAGCTATTGACCGAGCAGGTTTTAGGAACAAACCTGGAAAGGGGTTGGGGTCACAGTGAGATGAGGTAACTGCAGAGAGCCAGGGACCAGGTTGCTAGTGAGGGATACAGGAGGGAGGCTGGCACAGTGCATTGACTGGGGATGCTGCGGTGGAGAGAAGTCAGGAGGGTGATGGATCACCCCTGCTTAAAACAAACAAAAACCAGGCAGCTTGCCAGGAATGGCTTAGGCCAGTTTCATTAAAACTCTTCATTCATCATGCTGAAATGAGGCGGTGTTTGTTATTGCAGTGGTGCTGTGCTGGTGCAGTAGCTATTATGAAAGTGGGTGGCAATACAGGGAGGGGGCAGTGGGAGGAGATGGGAGGGTAATGAAGGATGGAGGCGACTGGGAGGAGACAGGGCTCAAGTATCACTTACCATCCACTGAAGGGACTAAAAATCACCCTCAGTCTCCTGCACGGAACTGGGCTGATAATGGTTCACATCTATTCAGCCAAATCCCCAGGATGAGAGAGGATTCCCTACTTCCAGGTGTATTTATTCTCTTCATTAGACCAAATAATGGCACCACAACACACTGTGGGGCTTGCTGTGGTGTCAGGCTCAGCTGTGGCCATGAATCCACTTAATGTCACCTAAGGAAATCCTACCAGCACGATGCTCAAATAAAAGCAGAACACCTGCCTGCAGCGGGACTCTTTAGGCCTTTTCCATCTCTGTTGTCCATGTTAGATCCCACTCTCACTGCCCATGCACCCAGGGAAAGCAGGGGTGGAAACTGCCTCTCTACATAGCTGACTCCCTCACTCTTGTGTTTGCTCCCACTTTCCACTTCATCACATCTCCCAGGAGGCCCTGGGGACACAACATTGTCAACACAAAGCGCTCCTCCACGCCCTATCATGAACTAATGAGGGCACAATGCTATCTGCCAAGTAGCTTTATGAGTGACCTCAATACCAGAATCAAGCCTCCTCAGAAGATGCAGTCTTCCTGCCCACCTGTGTCCAAACAAACCTCCCTCTGAACTTTTTCATCAGGCTCCCAGTCGGTGACTCGTGTGCCCTGCAGATGCACAGCTGGCATTAAGGCCAGCCTTTGATTTTAAAACCTGGCAACTGCAATTCCTCCAGAGGAATGAGGCTGCACATAAGTGTACCTATTAAACAGCATCCATATTGGCCTGTTCACAGGGATTGACACCGTGTAATGTCTATGTGCTTGTACATGTGAGGGAGGGTGAGAGAAGGTCATAGTTTATTTTGTTGTGATGTGTTTTATTGAGCAGCAAGAGGCACCAATTGCACACTGATAATAGAAACCCAGCAGCATGACCATCTAAGGGTTGACATGGAGGAAAAAACCATGTGTGTGTATGACAGGGTACATTCATACTGTTGACTTATTTTCACGTGTAGCCAACAGAAGGAAGCCTTGGGGTGTGCATGTGAGCGTGGCTAAGCTATGCCATCAACCTGGCTTGAAATCACAGACCTTGGGTTTTCTGGTCTGAGTTCCCGCTAGGGGTAAGGGTTGGTATTCATTTCCACAATGGGCTACTCTTCCAAGAGAAAGAGCTTTTTATGTATGACTGAAACCACAAACAACCTCAACAGTGAGAAAGCTGACTCTGGGGAGACGTTTGAAACACAGAAATTGGTACTCACAGGGCCCTCAAAGGAAACTTTAGCATCCGTTTCTGCCACAGTGCTAGAGGCAGGCTGGTGAGCATCGTGGTGCTCACCCTCCTTGCATCCCATTTGCGGAAACAGGTATAACCTCATCATGAGAGTAAGAGATAAGGGTGTGCTTGTTACAACAGTCAGGTGAGGAAACGCAATATCCCCAGTCCACCTTACTTGCAGCTAGGAGGTGTTCCTGTTATGTTCTCTGCTGTCATGAGGCACAGGCTACAAACCAGTGTTCTCACTGGTTATTTTTTCAAGTATCTACTTGCAGCAACAGCAGCTGCATGATGGTAATGAGTTTTGGCCCAAGATTTGTGAAAGGCACATTTTCTGGGAGAAAATTCAAACAGAATAGAAATGGCAAGTTTTGCAGGAAAATATCAATTCTGCTGAAATCTTCAAGAAAAAATTTTCATGACAGCATCTCATTTGGATAAGGCTGGAAAAAAAAGTTGCTTTTTGCATTCTATGAATATAACAAACACAAAGGGGAAGTTAAATGCTTCAGTAAGGTTGAAGCAAAACGTTTTTAGACTTTTTATGGATGCTTCCAATATTATAACTTTCCCCACCATCATTTCTCAGGTCAGATGACATAAATTTGGAAATCTGAGGTTTTTCAGAGATGAAAAACTGGTTTGTTCCTAAAGATACATTTTTTGGACGTTTTTACGAATTTCCATCTGGTTTTCAATCATCAGAGAAATAAGTGCCTTCCCCATAGCAATGAAGATGGCTCAAGTGTTTATTCAGTAGAGACAACCCCAAATCTGAGCAGGTATACCTGATCTAGCAGTTTGCAAGCCAAATGGCCAAACAGCTACCAACATTCTTATTGCTCATAGAATCGTAGAGTCATGGAATGGTTTGGGTTGGAAAGGACCTTAAGATCATACAGTTCCAACACTCTGACATAGACAGGGATGCCTCACCCTAGACCATCTTGCCCATGGCTCTGTCCAGCCTGGCCTTGAACACTTCCAGGGATGGAGCATTTACCACTTTTCTGGGCAACCTATTCCAGTGCCTCAGCACCCTCACAGTAAAGGACTTCTTCCTTATATCTAACCTGAACTTCCCCTGTTTAAGTTTAAACCCCTTGTCCTATCGCTACAGTCCCTGATGAAGAGTCCCTCTCCAGCCCCCTTCAGACACTGGAAGCTGCTCTGAGATCTCCACGCACTTCTCTTCTCCAGGCTGAACAGCCCCAACTTTCTTAGCGTGTCTTCATGTCTTTACACACCTATGTTTGTTATTTGGTAGCAGTTCAATTTAGGCTATAGATAGCTTAGATTTGCCTCCAGGCACTGCAAATCATAACTCTGCACAGATTGCTACGACTCCATGTCAGAGTCAGGAGCAGGACTTAAGCTTCACACCCCAACATCCTCAATTCCCTGTTCTTCCAGACAAACAATACTCATCTCTTCCCCAGCCTACACATGCAGGTCTGGTTTTCCAGCATCCACCTTGCTTTAGCTGATTAGTAATTCACCCACTAATAAGTTTCTCCTAATGCTTGACCTGAATATTTTCTGTACTTCCCCTGTTTGCTACTGAGAATAATAGTCCTCTCCCCTCTGCAACATGTTCCTTCATGCATCAGCAGGCAGACCCCACAGCTCCCTTCTGCCTTCTCTTCTCCAGACTTCAATGGCATTACACCAAGGCCTGGCTCTCTCTGCCTTTCCCTCGGAGGTTTTCCTGTGCATGAAGAATGTGTCTGGTTTTCTCTGCTTTAATGGTGCACAGGGGTGTTCTCCCCGCTTCTCCAATGTTTGTCCAGCACAGCTGTGCCTCAGGAAACTGGATTTAAAGGGAATGATATTTGCCCATTTACATCGATTGTAGGACTGAAAGGTTCTAACAAACCCTATTCTAAAATCAATTTTTCTGACTTAAAGGGCCCCTGCTGTATTCTGGTAACGAGGGTAAAATATTGCATTTCACCAAAATCCTATTACACTGTCATGAATATCCCATCACACTGTCAAGAACCAGGCGGTGGTTCTCTGTGGTGTCTTCTTTATTGATGGGCAACCATCCTGCTTAAAGGTTTAGTCTGAACAAGGTCTCAGGAGGGCCAGATCCTTCCCTAGAGTGCACCAAAGCCCAGCGGTTCCTCCGTAAGCAGCACTTTTACCCCCTGCCAGTGCAGATCTCCCACCAAGTGGGCAACTGAACATCCTCATCATTTTGCAAGAGGTGCCTACCAACCTGCAGGATTGGGCTGTGAGCTATGAAACCTCAGAAGAGAGAGGTGACATGTGTGGCTACTTTCCTGCAGATGCACTCCATGTCAAGGAACCAGGGTGGCAGCATTTTCTCTCAAGCACCAGCTCTTTTGGTCATCTTGGGCTACCATGTCATTTTGTTCCACATCCTCAATCTGGTGATTGAGGAATTCTGGTTTAATATTTGGTGTAAGACCCCAAGACATACACAAAGATGCCAGTCCTTAGACGTATGCATCTTTCCCCCGCTCCTTTCTTGATTTCTTACAAACCCCAAATCAAGGCTCATACATTTCAGCTTGCCCAGAGTGTGAAAAGGGAAAAAACAGAAATAAAATCTGAATCAAAACTTTGGAAAAGTTGTGGAGAATAAAAACTCTTGAGTCCAGATCCAGGAATAAATTTTACAGCTGGCACCTGTTTGTCTTCATTACAACTGGAATGCAAAGCTCTGATTACACCACAAGCTTTAAGACACTTAAAAGCTAACTGTGGATCAAACTTTTTCAGATGAAGCCATCTTCTTCCCATTCAAATTAGTTCCTAGTTTCTCCAGATGGTCTCTCTCCCATCACTTTTCTAAGTTAATAGAAGGCTGTAAAGGAATCTTTCTGAGTTGTCTTCTTACCTTTCATTTTAAGGATACTGTGACTTCCTGCACTCCTCTCACAAGGAATTGGAAAGGTGGGGCCCTGCAACAGGGCCTCCTTTATTAAAAAGAGAAACTAAACCCCAAGAAATTCCATCTGAACATAGGAAAACACTTTTTAACTGTGAGAGTGGTTAAGCACTGGAAAAGGTTGCCCAGACACATTGTGAAGTCTCCATCTGTGGAGGTACTCAAAACCCAACTGGACATAGTCCTGGGCAATCTGCTCCAACTGGCCCTGCTTGAGTAAGGGGGTCAGACTAGATGGTCCTAAGAAGTCCCTTCCAAACCCAATTGTTCTGTAATTCATTCATCACCTCAGGGTTCTGCATTGCTGAAACTAGGGATTATGCAGCAGTTTTCACAAGAAGTTCTAGAATACAGAAAATCTTTACAAAGAAAGGATCCATCCTGCAAAATTCAGTAAAAAGGAAAAGAAAACAAGGAAAAACCCACTAAACAGATACACTGAAAATAAGATAGGCACAAGTATGCTAATGCAAGGGAATGCACAGCCTTCATCTTATTCCTTAAATAAAGAGATATATTATGCCACTCACTTTTCTTCATAACTTATGCAGCACACAGAATGAGTGAGGCAAGGTTCCTCGACTCCATGACCTATCTGTACCACAACAAATCTTCATGTTTTCCTAGTGTAGATTGCTCTTTCCTTCCTTCTTCCTTCCTCCTTTCCTTTTCCCTCCTCCTTTTTCCTTCCTTCTTTTCTTCGACCTCCTTTCTTCCTTTCTTTCTCACTTCCTTCTATTTTCTTTCTTTAAAAACCAAACAACAATCCCACAATTAAAATGCTGACAAAAAAGAATAAATTGACATCTTTGGAGCCTATAGGTGAGATTTCCAAGGCTGCCTGAGGGGTTTCCATGGACAACAAAAAGCCCTCTTTGACACTATGGACCAGAGTGTAGAAGGAGCTGTTTTCCTGCTTCTTACCCACATAAAAACCTTGTGGTCTTTGGGAGAGTGAAGCTCCAACCTGCTTTTCCATATATTGATGGGGTTTTTGTGTGCTGTGAGTATAATAATTTTTGTGGGGAGAGGTGACTGTGCTAAGACCACACCTGAAGCAGACCAACTACTTTTCCTCTTGGAAAGGTGTTACACCATGCAGTAACTGCCTGAATAGCCTGAAACGCAGAGATGTGGCTGTGACTCACCAGTATCACCCTTTGATATTCCAGTAATAATGGACTATTATCCCAGAAGTAGTGCCAACTGCCCCCACGCAGACACTCTGCCTCTCTTGCTCCTCAACAAACATGTGTTTCCATGTTCCCATGATGAATAAGCACAGATGTAGTTTCTGTTCCTGACACATGGAGCATCCTGGACCACAATCCCAGACCTCCTGAAGGGCTTCCACAAATCTTTCAGGAGTGGTGAATAAGGAAAGGAAAGAACAACAGGTGGCTGCCACTTCTGGCAGGTAACCAGCGACCTGAGAGCTGCTCCATACAGAACAAGGGGACTGATGGACACTGCCAGACCCTCTCTGCCAGGCTCAGTTAATTTGCTTTGTCCACTGCCATCACATGGGATCTCCCTCTGCTCCACAGCCAGATCCACCAGGCTTAGTGGGGTCGATGCACTAAATTACAACCATCAAGTTCATAGGAAGGGGGTTTCACATGGAATTGGCTGGAGCCAGGCAGGAAGAGAGGAGACACACAGCAAGCAACGTGCTGGTAACAGATAACCTGGGCTTGCCGGCCCTGCTGCTGCTGCCTGCCCTCGGTGGAGGAGATGAGCATGTTATCTTCCAGCTGCACACACCCAGCGGCTGCTTACAGTGATCCAAGGGGAGATGGAGGTGCATGCATGCATGCGGACATAAAATACTCCCCATCTTTTCAGAATGTTAAATCAAATGCATTTATCTACTCTCAAGAAGAGAAATAACATGGGAGGAATTCACCGTGCTGCTACACATTTCCCTCTTGAAGATGTCCCGCTTGTGGTCAGGGGACTGCAAGGGGCTGTTCTCAGATGGCATTTTTTCAGCAGGGATAGCAAATGCATCTTCCAAGGACTTTTTCCAAAAAATGCGAAGGAAGAAAGGAGAGGGGGGAGTCTTCTTGGGTATAAGGCCCCTTTGTCTCTATCCTGGGCAAATATGCCTTTATCTCTCACAGTTTTTCTTATTCTTCACTCAGTACAATATTGGCTTCTCAGAGCATCACACACCGCCACAAAACTCATAGACTTCTCTCTCCTCCAGCACAGACACACGGCCCTCCAGAGCCCAGTACACCTCATACCTCTACTGACCCATCCCATATGGATCCAACAGAGTGCTATAAAATCTTTATTTCTTCCCCTTCCTCCCTCACACATTCAACCTGACGTAAACACCCAGCCTCAAAATGCACAAAAGCACAGGACATTTTGCTTGAATGCAGAGCCCTCGCTCCACGCTCCTCCTTTCTCTGAAGCATCACCTAAAAAGGCAGGATACATCCCAGATCCTCACCTCTCCCTTCCTGCTTTCATTACATCATGGACTGCAAGGGTATGGCTTCTAATAATGTATATAACATCTGCTTTAAACTAAAAAAGCAGCAAGAAGCATCACGCATTGCTGGCTTTTAGACAGAACTTATCTGCAAATAAAACAGGCAATGTTCCTGTGTGCTCATTTAGGGGCTTTTGTTTCACGGCTGATTATTTAATTTCAAGTGCCCTTAGTGTCTCAGGCATTTACCACAAATGAATGAAGATGCAGCTCCTGTGTGTCAGGAATATACAAGCTCAATTCAACTGAATACAATGAGTGAAGGTCATGAACAAGCAGGAGGATAAGCAGAGGCACGAGTGGGTGGTTAAAGGCACATCATTATTACTCAGCAAGGCCTGGACGTAAAACAATGGCTTCTGTCCAGTTTGTTTTGGAGGGGCTTTGTTAGCTCTTCCCATAGGCAAAACAGGGAGGAAGAGTTTACCCAGTTGATCTGACTGAGGCTTGGCATGTTGTTTCTTAAACAAGCTTGGGGATAGTGCGGCAGGCAGCAAAGGTTAAGGAGAACATCCTGGCTGTCACACAGTATCCTCAGGCACCCAAGGTCCAAGCTCAATTGCCCTTGTCTCTACCTACCATCCAGAGACAGAGAGAGGACAAGCCAAAGCACAGGCAGACTAACGCCAGACCCTAGCATTCACTGCAAAATGGGGTGCTGCAGAGAGGAAAAGACTGGGTGAAGGTAACAGGATTTGCAAACTGGGAGCAAGAGGTTGGAGCTGGAGCTGCTGAATCTGCTTTGGTGTAGCTGTCAAAATGCATACGTGACAATGGAAATCCTTCCACCCTTCCCATGGGTGCTGGCGGAGTCCTTCGTCAGTCCTGAGGCTCAGCCTGGATTTCCTCTATCCTTTGATCTGGCACAAGACTCCAGCAGAGTCAGGCGTGCCCAGCTCCTTTGCTATGGAGTGGCCCAGCCTGTGCTCTTTGAATAACCCGTGCTCTGTGACCACAGGTATGTGTTAAGCAAACAGGTTTCCACCTTATCTGCATTTACTTTCTCTGAATCTCTGTGGTTATTTTGCTGTGAACATTATAGCTTTCAGCAGCACATTTTGGTCCTTATCAGATAAAAAAGGAAAGGAGGGAAAAAACGAACAATTTCCAAAACAGTTTTGTCTAAATTTGCCTGCCAGTCACAATTTTCAACTCAAAAAGCTCTGTGGCACAGCACTAGAAAAGCTATAAGCTGCAGAGCTGCATTATTCAGTTTCCTCCATTTCTAGATGTATTATTTAACTTCTTGGCAATAATGTCAGGGACATAATCCAATAGAAATGCAGAGAAACAAAGGAATCCGAAATTTCAGAACAGCTTAAATTGGTTTTCAGTGCTTACTTTATAGAAACTGGAAAAAAAAGGAAAAAAGAGAAAGGAAAGGAGGCATAACGTTATCAGCATAGAGGTGACAGCAGGCACACACTTAGGGAGGTAAATCTAGAACCCACTCTCTTTGGCTTCTAGTAGGAAATCTGTAGCTATTGGAGCCAAAGGAGAACTCCGCTGGCTGTTGTGTGTCCCCTCCACAATCCAGCAACACTCATCTCCGTGCCAGCTTAAAAGCTATGTTTCCCAAAGATAAGTTTATGGAATGACGAATCTCTTTTACATGCCCCACTACTCAGCTTCCCCAGGGCAGGATAAATTCCTTTTTCACAGGTGTCTATGAGGCTGACTTATGCAGAATGCATGTCCCCATGGGTGACAGATCATGAACATAAACCACCCATTCCCAAAACACTCCCTGATTGTGTTTGCCACCAGAATATTGCTTGTGCTTAGCCTCAGTGCTCCCTGGTATTTGTTTGTTCTTGCTGCAAGATCATCAGGGTAGGAACCTTCCTCTATTTTATAGCAGTCAAAGGCCCACAAGGAATAACAAGGAGGAGGAGAATCAATGTTTATAGTTTACAAGGTGCCTTGAAATTCTGAGATTAAAGGTCTTTTGTACTATTATTCTTAAGTATGCTCTTAAATAAATACCTGCTGTTCTCAGACACCAGAATACATCCCTTTTCCTCCATTATTATTATTACTCTAAAAATGTTAAATGGCCCTTCATTTTCTTCAAGGATCAAAAGAGCTTATGACAAATACCAATTTGTTCCTGGTGCTTAGGAGCAAGCTGAAGCACAGAGAAACCAAGTACACACTAGTCCGTGCCTGAGACACAAAAATAGATGCCCCTGATCCCATCTGCACTGCCTTCACTCCAAGACGTGCTTTATCACTGTGCAAGGAGCACACATTAAAGGTGGAGTGGAAAGACTTTGCAAGTGCAAAGAACAAGACTGATAGGAGAAGGGGTGAGAGGATTTGCTGCAAGGGTGAAGCATTGCAGAGCAGATGATGCCACCAAGCAAAGATTTCTCTGACAGGAAGCATGTCTGCATTCTCCTAGTCACAGTGAAGGGGAGGGGGGGGCATCTCCTCAGCTGATGCTCGGTAGCTCAGAGGTTATATATTTATAACACTTTTTATATTCTCAGACCTTTAAGATGATAAAATATGCTCTGTACTGTACATCATTACAGTTGGATACCTCAGGTTGCAGAGGGAGGGGTTTAGGCATAAAAAAAGTTCTTCTCCACACACTAAGTCCAAAGCAATCTGGCTACTCAACAATAAAATCTCTTAAAAATGCAGCATAGTCATTTGATATAGGAAGGTTCAAAGAGACAGCAGCAGACCAAATATAACTTTAATACAACAGCCTCCAGCCACCAGCTTTTTGGGAAACTTTTAAAGACTAATGGGGCTACAGAACAGTGACTGGCAAAGCCCCCATCCCAGCACAACAGTGAGTCTCCCAGATTGCCAGTTCAGGGCTTCTCACGTATTTGGTTCCCCAGACAACACAGTATGGCATAGAGATCACTACAAAGAAGAAACTGTATTATAAACCTCAAACTGTCAAGGACCCTACTTGGAGTTACTTTTGGATGCCAAAATGCAATCTGGATTCATGGGGTTTTATCATTTGAACACACAAGCAGAGCTTTTCAACCTCTTTCTCACTGGTGCTAGTGGGATAGTGGAGGTGAATTTATCTGAAAACCAGGCAAAAAAAATCTTAGCAGAATTTTAGGCAGCTGAGAAACCTGCTTAGCAGGATCCTAAAGCTTTAGCAGTCTGGTGTGCTGGATTGCTCTCCAGACACTGGACCCTCAAAAGCCCTGCAAGCAGAAAACAGAAACAGATCCCAAGCCCTAATAACCACACACCAATCTAGCCAGAGCTTTCACGAGCATCCATGGAGGTCAAGGCCAGCACTACAGTTCAAGCTGCATGACTTTAGGATGCCAAAAAAGTAGTGGAGAAAATGGAAGTGATTGGGCTGTTCATCAGCTCGCAGCCTGCAGGTACAGAGTGAATCTGAGGAGCCAGGTATAGCAGGATACACATGCTCATGCAACATGCTGGCCCATGACACAGGAGCTTGACCACAGATGCTGAAGACCAGGAGGCTCACAAAACTGTACAGTGTGAAATGGTACACAACCAGGCCACTGCTTTCTCCCTGGAAGCACAGCAAGAACCCACCTATATTAATTCATTCCTGTGGCTGAAGGTGGTAGTTCAAGTCAAGTTGAAGCAAAGCCTGGCAGGGTATAGACCCAGGTTTGACAACAGTTAGAGGTGTGTGCTGCGCTGGGGCGTGGGGTATCAACCCCCTAAAACTCAAGGAGGACTGCAGCAGGGAACAGGAGCCTTTGCATGGGGAGCTGCCATGGCTCTGGGCATAAAAGCAAGCTGCCTGAATGGGTGTAGCAGATCTGCAGGTGGATAAAGCGCTTAAAGCCCCCAGCACATCTGCCTCATCCTCCAGGGACTCATACAAGCCTCTGAACACTAAAGGGGGGGATTGGCACAGCACTGGGTCTCAGTTCCCAGCTCCGTCACTCCCAGCTCTGGGGGCTGCTGCAGGTCAGTCCATCAGGAAGCCATGGGCTCTCACCACATGACCCCAGGGAATGGAGAGGGCACCGCTCGAAACCCTCGCTCTGGAGACGCAAATGCCATGGGAAGCGGTGCCGCGCGTCCCCATTTGTCACCGGGGCCGGCATTAAGAGAATGTTTAAAAGTCATGATGTCATTGCTATTAATCAGGGCCCTGCTGGGCCATGCTCCAGTGCTGCATATTAATCACCAGCGGCCCCGGGACTCGCTTATCTGGAGAGGCTAAGTTTAGATCCATAAAACATGATTTATTTTTAAAAGTAGCATTATTAAAGATGAGCTACAGCCTTGGTCGCGCTCCCACTGGAGTCTCCTGTAGGAAAAGGTTGGTATTTTGGAGTTGGTATAGAAACTGTCATTATTTTGTGCTTCAGAAAGCTGTCAGGTGTAATACCGTCCTTTGAATGCCTTGGTCTTGCCCCCTACAAAGAAGAATCATCCCAATGCCCCAACAGAGCCAGTCCCATTTGAATCACTTTCAACTACAGATGGGACAAGGCTAATGCCTCAGCAAGGAGGGTAGCTGATGTTGAAAGACTGCTTAGATGAAGACCTGAGTGCCCCTGCAATGAGAACAAATGGCAGTGCATCACCCCACATGCCTAGAGGTGGCCTTTACCAGCAGGTAAGCCCTTTGATTACCGGCCCATAACTGACATAGAATCATAGCATTTAGCATATGAACTTATTTTTTGTGCTCTGCAAAGAGCTTCTGTTGGATCAACAGTATGATTGATCCAAACAAATGAATTTGTAAAAGCCTGCCTGCACTCAAATTTATGTGAGTTTAACTACAGCGACTTTAACAATCCCTTTAGCTCTGGTCCAATCCACACACAGGAACCATACCAGCTCAATACAATGATTTTCTAAATCAGTCTGCTAAATTTGATTTGACTCCTTGCTCATCTGCCTCTGCTTTGGATTAAAGGGGTTCTGCTGCCAGTTTGGTGTGCACAGGCAACATCTACATGGGGTCCCCCAAACTAAACCAAGGGACTCCACCACCCTGTTCCACTAGCTCAATTAACTCTGTTACTAAGCCAACCCAGTTAAAACCAGGGCAAATCTCACGTGCAGGCCCAACCCAAGAGATTTGGCTGACAGAGCATGGGAGAGGAAAGCCTCACCAGCACAAGATGCAGGACATTCATTCCATCATTGGGGGAAGACTTCCACCCTTATTGCCCACAACAGCCATCAACAATGATTGTGATACTCTGTCACAGGAACCACGGGGTGATACCAGGTCCCCACATGGCTGCAGGAATTGTACTGGGACCTGAGTCATTGCCACACTGCCTGGTCCCACTGGGTTAGCTGCCATCGAGGGAGAAGGGCCAAGACCAGCCCTACTCTTTTGTGGTGACAACTGCCTGAACCCTGATGCTCCACAGGCATCTGGGACATCCACATGCTCCTGCTACTCTCGCCACCATGGGGGATGAGTGCTGAGTCATTTGACAGCTTTACTGCTCCCAAGCTAGTGACCCAGCTTCTTGGCCAAACCATCAGCTCAGGCAGGGCTGTGCAATGAAGCTCATCCAAACGAGCTCGAGGCCTCTTACTCATACTCAGAGAGAGACGTAACACTGCAATCAGTCACTTTGACAAGCCTTGGGATCCAATCTGACAGCAGCAAGGGGACTCAGGAGACCAGGATATTCATCAAAGTGCTTAAATATGAAACCGGCTGGCTATTCACTGTCCTCTCAAAGGAGCCAAAGTTTAGCCTGTGAATCTGTAGTCAGTGGAGAAACAACCCCTTACGGCTAAACTGCTCGTTCAACCTATAGCTCTCCCTTTGGGTTAGGCTTTTGCTAAACGTGGTCTCACATGCAGCACTTTCCCGTTGCCTCCCTGTGAATTCCCCCCGTCTGGATACCTTCACTGACCATGTTGCATTTCAGACCAGACCTTATGAAAGCCAAGAGCCAGAGGCTCGTGCAGTCATACTGCAGAGAGCTCCTGCAGCCACGTATGCTGATAGTAGAGACAGAGGAAGGAGAAAGACTCACGGAGCATCCTAAATGACAAGGCTAAGTTGCAGTCACCTGTTTCCTGTACCTAATGTAATGAATCAACATGCTGCAGATAACAAACACAATTACCACGCAATTTACCAGCACATCCCTTTGGGAGGCAGGGCCATAATGTGGTCCCTCCACCTCCGAGTTTCCAGAGCTGAGCTTACCTTGGAGGTAAGCTGACTGATGCAGCTATGATTTTCTGCAGAGTCTTTACAACAGTTCAAATTAGGGGAATGGGGGAATTAAATTTAAACAGGGATGGTGGGCTTTTTGGTTTGTGCTTTTTGTCTTTTGGGTTCACGATCTTTTGTGACCCAAAGCAAACGATGAAGAATGGGGAGGAAAGCCCACAAGGAGAAGAAAGTCCAAGACTCCAAAATTCTGCTTGTCCTTCTAGCAGGAGTAGGATTGAATGTCCACCCCAGACAGGCTGGCAGAGTGCGATAAACAGAAACAATGACAGCTCCAGAACTGCTGCTCAGACAAAAGAAACAAGACCAGCACTTTGGCCACCAGCTTTGATTAGGCAGCACTCAAACAGGGCAAGCACAGGGCTTTGGCTCAGCTTTCCTCAACAGAAACCACCAAACATCACGTTTAACTCCCCTTCCACATGTTCATGGCACTGATGCCCTCTATGGGGAAAGCCATATGGGGCACTTACTGAAAAAGAAGAAACTCTTTCTGCCATCCACTCCTGCACATCTCTTCTTTCCCATTCAAATCCCCTGTGAACCATGCTATTTAAATTCCTATTTTCCTGTGGTTGGCTCATCATGTTCCCCTGCTCATTAGGCTGGCAGCACAAGCTCAGCAGCATTTGCACTTCAGCACCAGAATTTCTGCTGTGAAGTACAACTGTCATCCACTTGCCTGGACATGATGTTCCTAAAAATAGCCTCATCCTTGTTTTCTTTCTTTCTTTCTAACAAAACAGGCACACTTGCTACTCAATCTCTCTTGATCACCAAATTCTCTTCTCAGATCCTCACAACCGCTCCCTCAGTCTCCTCCTCTCTACATCAATTATTGCTGCTAAAACTTTTCTTTGCCAAGTCACCAGCCCACCTCAAACTGAGTTTCTTCTTCCTCAGGTCCCTGAAGGTTGGAGGGTGGGCTTTCTCTTACCTCACATACTGGGTGTCCTGTGATGAATAGCTTAGACACAACCTGTCATTGACAGTGAAAGGTCACAGCTGGCTGGGAAACCAGAAGAGGACATGCAAACTGGGTGTGATGAACCCCTAGCAGTACTCTCTACTCATGACAAGAGCATGCCTAGAAGGGAAGACCCCACTTCTGAGAGAGCCAAAACACTTATCCCACCTGGAGCAGATTCATCCTGCAACTTGGAGGAAGAGGAAACAATTAATAGTTCCTCATATTCAGGGATCTTGGCACAAGACGTAGGACACCTGGGGCTGGTTGTGTGCCTGTACCAACAGTACAGATAACCCAGGTCAAGCAATGCAGAGCTGCAGCAGCATGGATGTCACCTTCCCTCCCTTTTCACCTCATCATTCTAGGCTCTACCATGTCCCACCATCCACAGTGCCTCAAATACCTCTACCAGAAAGAAAAAGGTAGAGGCAGATGAGCAGCAGTGCTCCCCTCAGCATAGGGGAGAGGCTTTTTGGTTTGGGGATGCCTCCTATGGGTGTGCCCTATTGCTGGTACCCTGCTGATCCCCTCCATCTCTTGGACTCTAAGCAAACTCAGGAAGTTTGCATGCCCTCCTCAGACTGCTATAAGGGGGAATTGGGACTTCATTATCCTGTGGAATTGGTGATGAAAAGCATCATCTCTTCACATCCCAGGGCCCCTGATCACAGTACATACCAAAGGCTTGCTAACTGTTTATTATTAAGATCTAAAAATCAGTTGTGTTTGTTTATAACTCCTCAATTGACAAGGGAAGGACCCTGAGGGAAGGGAAAACATTTTCCAGGGAAGAAGTTTTTAACATCAGAAGGCAGGAAACCAAACAGCACTCCTCATGCCTCTGCCTTACATAGCAAGTGCAGCGCTTGCCCTGTGCAAGTGTGGTGGAAGGAGCAAGCTGGCCCTGGGTGGGTAGGGAGAGATGGGCAGCTACTTGCTGCCACATGGCATGCAGCAGCACTGCTGGGTGGAGAGGAAAAGTTCTTGCAACTAACCTAGCCCATAGATCTCCTCTAACTGCAGGGATAAAAATGTGGAAACAAGCTCCATGCCATAACTCGAGCCACCCAGTCTAAGTCTGATCTCCCTTCTGAGTGGGATGAGGTCTCTTGAAGTGTCTGGTGGCACTGTCTGGGCTGGCAGGCAAGAACATCCAGCTCCCTAGGATTTGCTTCTTTTGTGCTCTGTGCCCTGCCTGGGAAAGGACATTCCTGTCCCACCAGACACGTAACCCATGATACAAGAGCAGACAGACTCTTTC